>NW_017306818.1:590081-631332 GCF_000935625.1 Nanorana parkeri
ATTTTTTTCTGAAGATATGGGTAAACAACGCGATTTAACAGCCTTTGAACGTGGGATGATTGTTGGCGCTCTGAGCCATGGAGCGAGTATCAGCAAAACAGCAGAATTTGTTAAATGTTCAAGAGGGGCTCATTGTTAAAGTGTTTAAAGACTGGACTGTCAGCCGAAAATCTGGGTCTGAGCGTGCGAATTGTGGCCGTCAGCGACTAGTCAATGTTAGGGCAGAACGGAGAGTGGCAAGACTGGTTCAAGACAACAGAAGGGCAACAGTGCAGTGTCAGATTCCTCACATGACCTTTCAAGATCTCGTGGAGTCACAAGGCGGCCCAACAAAGTCATCTCGTGGAGTTATCTCGTGGCCCAACGAAGTACTGATGGGGTGGTCATAATAATCTGGCCACTCAGTGTTTATACAGTACTATGTATGGAAATTTTAGTGCTATGTGCTACACTTTGGATTTCATGAAGACTTTATACACTTAGATTTTTCATGGAAGCTGCATTTGTATCTTTTGATCTCTTGTGAAATGATTAAATCTTTAATTCCATAAAAGGTCAAGACCCTCATGGAGCATATAATTTATGTTCAGAGGAACCGTGTGAGCCCTGCTGTCATGATTCCTATGCTGATTCTGCCTCATGCAGACACCTTAGAAGGAAGAACAGGACATGAAATAATCACAAATTATTTTAACAAATGTAATCAGAAATAAATGTTAATGTAGATACATATCAACATATAGGGGTCTATTCACAAAGCTGCCGAGGGCAGCCGAGTGAATGACCGATCTGAAGTGAAGTGAGCCGAACACTGTTCGGCTATTCACTTCAGGCTGGTACGGCTGATTTCAGCCGTACATTGTCTTGCTTCGTGTGGCTTTGGGTCGGCCGAACATGCTCAGCATGTTCGGCCGACCCGAAGTGCAGAAGGAGTTCGACTCAGCCGATCCAACATCTGGATCGGCTGAGCCGAACCTCCGGCAGGCTACTCACTGCTGTTCGGGCTATTCTTAAAGATCCTGAACAGCAGTGAGTGAATAGCTGAATGCTGCGGAGCGGCATTCGGCTCGGCTGTTCTGCTCGGTCCCTCAGAGGTACCGAGCAGAACAGAAAAACAGTGAAAAAAGTTTAAAAAGTAAATAGCAAACGATTGTGTGGAGCTAGCAGTGACAGCTAGCTCCGCCCAATAGTTTCCTATTGTCCGGCGGCTCTGCTGCTGTAAAAAAAAAAAAAACTCTCCTGGGTGCTCTGGGAGCCTCCAGCTCCCGGCCGCCAAGGAGAGAAACACAGCTGTGTCTTTTTTTCTTTATTCTGACACGATCGATGTCAGAATAGAAAAAAAAAAAATGACATTTTCCCATTGAAAAGCATTGGGACATTACTATTGGCTATTTCAATTTGCAATAGCCAATAGTAAACTAGCATTGTTCCCGCCCTCTGCTGATGGACCTGATGGGGAACTGCAGCATATATATATATATTTCAAAGCCAGCTCTGCTAAGCTCTCATCGTAATGATAGAACAGCGTCCCCTGGTTAGTAGGTTACTAGGTCATTTTCTCTGATCTGTCATTACGATGAGAGCTTAGCAGAGCTGGTTTTGATATCACCGCCAGCCCCGACAAGCTCTCATTGTTATGACAGCTGGTCCAGGGCCAATAGAAAACAGTTGGGCGGAGCTAGCTGTCACTGCTAGCTCCGCCCAATAGTTTTCTACATTTTTTAACTTTTTTTAACAGTTTTCCTATTCTGCTCGGTACCACGGAGGTACCGAGCAGAATAGCCAAGTCAAATGCCGCTCGGCTATTCACTCACTGCTGTTCGGCCCTTATGAGTGTAGGCCGAACAGCAGTGAGTAGCCTGCCGGAGGTTCGGCTCAGCCGATCCAGATGTTGGATCGGCTGAGTCGAACTCCTTCTGCACTTTAGGTCAGCCGAACATGCTGAGCATGTTCGGCCGACCCAAACCCAGCCGCAGCAAGCCGATGTACGGCTGATTTCAGTCGGTGTACGCCTGAAATCAGCCGTACAAGCCTGAAGTGAATAGCCTTTCAAGCTTGAAGTGAATAGCCGTACAAGCCTGAAGTGAATAGCCGTACAAGCCTGAAGTGAATAGTCGTACAAGCCTGAAGTGAATAGCCAAACAGCGTTCGGCTCACTTCACTTCGGGTCGGTTATTCATATGGCTGCCTTCGGCAGCTTTGTGAATAACCCTCTGTGAGCTTTTTTTCTCAATTTCCCCAACCACACTAACAACATAGATGGGGAATCCACCCATTGGGCTGTTGTATTACTCAAACAGTGACTGCCGTTGATTGGCTGGAAGCCACTGTTAAGTTTTTTCGGACCGGCTCTTTCAATAAAAATCAACTGAAAAACTCAAGAGTTAGATTGAAAAGAATCAACAGAACCAGTGTATGGGCAGCTTAATATGATGCTGGAAGTGGTGTTTATGTTGTGATAAAACACAAAAGCTGTGTGGAATCTCACTAATTGTGCAGAATACCCCCATTTGAAAACATTTACCCCAAGAGACAGCAAAAGCAAGACTGCAGTTATCAATGAGTGGAAAGATTGAGAGAGATTGTTCAATAACACCCTTCTGTTTGTGTGCAATGTATAAAAAAAGTCATCTCTCTCTACAGATTAACACTTGTATATATTTTCTTTCTTTATTATTGTTAAAACTAAAAAAGTTAAATGGAAAAATATTATTTGTAAGTATTTAGGTAAATATAAATTCTGCTTATTCAGATTGTGTATCCTGTGTTTAAAGTGACCGTGTCACTACAACAGTAGGGTCACAACTACAGAAAGTACAACCTATAACATTAGATTCTCTATGCTTAACTTTCTGTTGGCCTAAGTGTTAAAACTCTGGGGTGTTTCTGTTCTCTGTCCAACCCTTCTGGCAGTGTTGAGTACATGCACCCCCAAAACACACTGTAGTTCCTCCTGCCAGTCTGTATATTAGTGGGAGGAACCACATCCAGAAGAAACACAATGCTCAAGAACACACAGCTTAAAGTGGACCTTTACCCATATCTTTAAAATAACAACAAGCACACCTTTAGAAATGTTTAGTAATGACAATCTACAAACACATACTTCTAGATAATTGCCGGCTTTGTATTCTTTGCATGCCTTATATCTCTGGCCATGTTTACTAAGGGCAGATTACTAGCTCTCCATTTACTGCCTGCATTTCTGGCACATGTGACTAGGGCATGTAACCATGCACATCATCTCTGGGGAGAAAAATGCCTTTCCCTGAGATCTTGTTAGATTACAGAGGAGATTTCCTAGCAATGCTCTGCTGATGACAACGCAATTCCAGTATGCATTGCTCTGGCAAACTGAAGTCTTTTTGCCCTTTCAAAACAGGAATTGAATGCTCTGTAAGTGCAGTATTTCAAAGTAACAGCATTTTACAAGTGACATGTTTATGTTATTATTAGGGTTGTACAGATACCAAGTACAGTACTCGGTACAAGTACGAGTACATGTACTGATACTTTTGAGCTCCAAGACTACACTAGAGAAAAATTCAAAAATTAGGAGGCAGCTGTCATCTGTAAGGAGCACACGGAGCTCCTGGGATTAGTACATCTCTGTTTTAATGTAGGATTTTGTTTTTATAAATATAAATAAAGGGATGCACAGATATCAGTTTTGCGAGTACAAGTACTGGTACTTGCCGAGTACTTACACGTACGGATACTGATACATTTTTGTTTATTGTCATGTGACAGTTTTTCTAAAACAATAAAGACTAATGATTTCAGAACAGTGGTGGAGTGCCAGAGCCAGGTCCCAGCTGCAACCGCTGCAACCCTGGTAGTTCTCATGAAAATGCCAAGTATCTGCACTGGTACTCGAAAAGTATCTGTGCATTCCTAGTTATTATTAATCATCATACATAAAGGGATGCATTGGTAGAATTTGATTTTTGAGTGTAAAGGTCCGCTATAATAGTTCAAGATTAAATTTACACACTCATGACTTTTGTCGGATGGCTCCATCCAAAGTTTTAGTCAAACAAACTTACTGTTTCTGTAAATCAGTCATAGTGCTCTAGGAATCCTTAGTCATAAATTAACAAATTATTTATGAAAAAATATATATTAAAATCAATGATGAGAATAGTTGGCAACTATTCCCATCATCAATTAGTTGATTTTCGATTAGTTGCTGGCAGCTGATGTACGAGAGGGGAGCAGCGGGGGATTTCAGAGTCACCGGCCGTCTCGTTCTCCCTGTAGCCGGCATGAGAGGGGGAGAAGAGACTGCAGCCGGTGACTCTGAAAGCCAGTAAGTAAATGTGAATAAGAGCTACTAAGCACTAAGGATATAAAGCATATATCTGAAAAAATGTGCAACAATAATGTGCCGAGCTAAAAAAATAAATAATTGAATACAATTCGGTCAACATACAATAATGAATCCCATGTGTGTGCCTCCACTCAAATGAGCAAAGCAAACAAGGCATACAAAATATTAATAATGATGCTTGTGATGTGAGGAAACTATCTCGTTGTACAGGCATCCCTCCGCTTATTAAGAAGGGAAATGCGCATTGAGACCTAGTTCTGTGGGTCTACCTCGCCAGGTGAGCACCATTTTGTCATTCATACTCACTGGGTGGAGGTGAATGTCTGCCTGTTTTCTGTGATAACTGCGTGCTTGAGAGTCCTATCCAGATTGGCGGTGGATTATTCTACGCATCTTCTTTGCACGATCACGATTGTTGTTAATAAGACTTTTTTTGCTTATATGTTTATAATATTATTAATTCATATTTTTGATGACTTATTTGCTCATTTGACTGGAGGCACACACATGGGATACAATATTATATGTTCACCGAATTGTATTCAATAATTTATTTTTTTAGCTCTGCACATTATTGTTACACATACAACCAAGAGCGTTTTGTTATGTCGATTTGAAAAGTATATAAAATTGCCTGTTTATTGTCTTTTGATAACTTCCTGTACTGCACTCTTATTAGTCTGTGAAGGTTCTCATTTATCCAGGTCATGGTATATCTATAAAAAATAAATCAAGGCAACTGGACTTGCTGTATTTTTCTTGGAGACATTTCGCTGGTCATCTCAATTCAGAATGACATGTACAAAAATTCTCTGGAAATAAATATGGTGAATGTTGCTCTGTGATCAACATGATCTGTTTATTAGATGCTCCAATCAACATAATCTAGCCCTTCCGAAGGAAAAAAAAGCTTGAAAAAAATGGAGTCAGCCACCCCAACTAAGGGCTGATAAACTGCAATATATTACATTTTAAAATACAGTTTAGATACTCTTTTAGCAAATCCTTTGCAATGTTTTTCCTTTGCAAATCCTTCTGCGTGGGGCTGTATGACTAAGCATGCTATGGTGCAAAGCACATCAAAGGATTATGGCGATGACCCGGCGTAAACGATTGTTTTGTACTTCAATACATTTATAATTTGGCAAGTATCTTAAACAGACTTTTTATTGTAGAAACATTTGCATTAACTAAGATCAAGAGATTGTCAGCAGAAAGGCAGAGAGGTGATAAGTAGAAGAGTGTTTTGTACCTGCTGGAATGAGTCATACTGGAGAGCCTGCTTTCACTACCCATATACATTAGGATTATGTTGTGTTACCAATTTTACCTATATATAATTAGGATTATGTTGTGTTACCAATTTTACCCATATATAATTAGGATTTTTATTGTGTTACCAATTTTACTCATATATAATTAGGATTATGTTGTCGAACCAATTTTACCCATATATAATTAGGATTATGTTGTGTTACCAATTTTACCCATATATAATTAGAATTATGTTGTGTTACCAATTTTACCTATATATAATTAGGATTTATGTTGTGTTACCAATTTAACCCATATTTAATTAGGATTATGTTGTGTTACCAATTTTACCCATATATAATTAGGATTATGTTGTTTTACCAATTCTATAGCTGGCGGCAATTTGCAAAAGACACAATTGTGCAGAATTATGTCAATGGCCATCTTGGTACAAGCAGGACTTTGCTTTCTCATGTCAGAGCCTCCAGCAAGGAGAACAGTGAACAGCACAATAGTGACACCACAGAATCTTGCTCTGATTCCCCTGAGACTAGCATTCAGAAGCAGCAGTGCCTGAGATCTCACACCGCACATATACAGCACTTTCAGATATGCAACAGAGATCTATGGCCACATTTGTAGAAATTATAGTCCTGCTATGTTTAGTTTAAGCAGCTGATATTTATTGTGTGTCACCATGTTATCTTCTACAAGGTTGTCTATTTCACAGCACTATCTGCTCATCAAGCCCTGTGTTATTTACATCTAATTTAACATGGCAAATCCCTGCACAGTGTGATTTTGACGTGACGTATCTTGCAGCTAGGAGACGGTTTTCCAATTTTCTAATAGGGTTTAAGCTGCAGTGTGTCAACCTGATTGAGTTTACAAGGGAAAGCAGGCTGACCTTAGTGTATTTTTAGATTTCTTCAGTAGACAGAAAGAAATAGCAACAGATCTTAGAGAAAATACAGCAATATGTTTGACGTATCAATATAACAGAGAGAAGGACCATCAATATTATTGTATCTATGTTTTTACTGATCCCTAACAGGGCCGTTTATAATATCTTACAGTACCTGTAGGATAGTACCTAGGGCAATACCACATTCAGGTCATAATTCTTACCAAGCATCGTTCTTGGTGACTAAAAACACAGAGCTTGTACAAGGGATGTAATTATATAAATGCACATGAGCCAGAATCATCTCTAACTCGTGCGCATCTCTGATTTAATTAGGTTATGATTTATGTGGATCAGTTTGATTATGTTTAATCATCGTTAGAGATATGCTATCCTAGCCTTTTAAGTTCAGATTCCCCATGTCTGAGTGATCTGCTCATCAATGTGTTTATTTATAATTCTAGGATTTAATACAGGGAGATTGTTATATGATACATAAAAATTTGTTTCTATTGTGTGATTGTTTTTAGATGCGCTATGGACTCATATACATGAGCTTTAATAGAAAGTTTTAATTCTCACCCAATATAAACAACCATCGTAATGATTGCTTTGCAGTCTGCTAAATCAGCCTTTCTCAACCAGGGTACCATGGCACCCTGGGGTACCGCCTGCCATCCTCAGGGGTTCCTCATAATTTTCAAACAGTGCCATGCCTTCAACGCTGCAGGCAGGCTCCTGATGTGAAGGGGGAACTTTGATGTGAAGGGGCGGTGGGCTATGACTGGAAAGGGTGGACTCTGATATGAAAGGGGGGCTCCGTTGTAAAGGAATATCTGATATACAGAGGGGAATCTGATGTGATGAAGGGTTCTGATGTGAATTTTGTGATTTGGAGGGGGGTAACTGATTTGAAGGGGGCCTTTGATGTAAAAAGACCCCTTTTTTGGTATATGTGTGTAGGGTCCCCCCTTTAATATCTATAACTGTCCTCAGTCTGGGATAAGGGTCTAGTACACATTTTGGAGGGAGCACACGTTTTTGACATTTACGTTTTTCTATATTTTAGACTGGGGTGCCTTGAGATGTTGCATATTTTTCAAGGGTGTTGTGACTGAAAAAAGGTTAAGAAATGCTGTGCTAAACAAATGCGGCTGCAGTGTGAGTCCGTGTTGTTGATGCTCCATCCTTTGGTCTTCTAAATGACTTCTCAGACTCTGACACATGTGCACACTGGAAACTGAATCTTCAGGAGTTCTGTATAAAGAACTCCTGTATTTACAGACCACTGTAAAAAATGGAACTTTGTGGGACATTTATTAAAATTGTTAATTATGGAGCAATTTGTAATGGTAAAACATTAGTGTGACACTATGGGGGTGATTTACTAACCTAAACACACGCACGCACTATGTGCGTGTGATTTTTACGCAGCAAAGCGTATTTATCAACCAAAAAGTCTCTAAAAGCATATTTCCACTAATGCCATATATGGGAAAATCATGCACATGATGCATATATAATGCTGCTTCACAGTTTAGACAAAAATGGTTAGCTCATGCATTTACATTCCTGCATTCATCAACGCAAGCAACACAACATAGAGCTAATTTACACAACATCACCTTGTAATTCATGCAAGGCTTTGCACAACACACCTGCTGAGTGTGTACACACTACAAAGATGTTTAGATTCCACCCATAGATCATGCTGGGAGGGAACACACTACAGAGGTGTATACATGTTCGTGGTGTGTTTATAAGGTTAGTAAATCAACCCCAAGATGTCTGTTTTGCGAAAGATTTAGTTCTGTGTGATGGTATGACCAAATAATGACTGTCTGCTTACCTTCCCTACGCTAGTTAATTCAACTTCACATCTATCACAGGACTAAGATGTGATAAGTGCTTTTTTTTAATCAGGTGCAGATATGCTCACTGCGTGTATATTAACCACTTCAGTACCAGCATGTTAAACCATGTCATGTTAAGCCATGTTAAACAATATCAAGCCATTTTTCAGTGCTGTGAAAGTTCGACTGAGAAATACCCTGTATTGCAACACTATACCCAAATTAATTTTATATATATTTTTGAGAGATAAAAAAACCAAACAGTTTTCCTTACTTTCTGTTATGAAACACCAACTAAAAGTACCAGGACAGTAGAAAATAAAAAACAAAATTACCACTTTTTAATAAGACACTTCAAGGTGCCTGATTTGTTTGCACAATTTTCTGGAAATTAAAAAACGAATACTGAGGGGGTTAAAATACAGAGCTTGGTAATGGAGCATTAGCTACAAGAAATGTACAGGTCATACACAGAGGGAGGCAGTGGGGTTAATGTACAGGTCACATACAGTGGGGAAGATGGAGATGAAAGGTTTAAAGTGACATTAAACCCTCAGATTTTTTAACATAAAACAATACTGTAATGTGTGCCTTACTGTAATCCATGGTTGTTTCCCTTCTCTTTGATGCTCTTCCTTTTAAATCCTCATGTTTTCTCATGCTTGGGGAGAACTTCCCTTTTCAGCTCAGGGCCTCTTCCCTTAGTGCTGGCTCAGGTTACAGCCTATAGAAACGTATACACAGACACCGTTTGAGACAAGGCAGTCTGCTGAAAAGGGAAGTTCTCTCCAAGCATGCGAACAGATACAAATTTAAAAGGAAGAGCATCAAAGAGAAGGGAAACAACCATGGATTACAGTAAGGCGCACATTACAGTATTGTTTTATGTTAAAAAATCTGAGGGTTTAATGTCACTTTAATGTACAGATGTGCAGTATGATGGAGGTGAAGGGGTTAATATAAAGTTCAGCGCAGAGATAGAGTGGAGCTGACCTATACAGGAGATGAGGTGAGGGTTAAAAATGATGACTAACTTTATTACTTTTTGTGCTGTTCCCGCTGCAGCTTGTTCTCACCAGAAACGAATAAATACATGACTTCTTCAGTCATAAGTTCCTTTACTCTCCCCTGCCTCTGTTATAAGAGGAAGAGGAGGGCTTGTCAATGTAAACATTGCCTTGTGATCGCTGTGATAACCAAACCAATGAAAGTGATTACAAGACACAAAGCTGGTTCAATTGACCCTGTGCTTGAAGCTGATGATCTCTGCTCTTATGACAGCCAGAGCAGTGGCTTCTTCGTGCTCTGGGCGCAGGTACACAGACGCAACAGGAGGACATACAGGTATGTCCTCCCGGATCACTGAGGCAATAGACTGGCTGTATATGTATATAGTGGTCAGTCTGCAGGAGGTTAATATGCAATTTGTATGTAGATAATAACTTGCATTACTAATTACAAACGGTGACTGCAAACACTGAAATAGTATTGATAAACGTCACCATGCGTTTGTGGAATTTGCAGTGTTTGTAACAAACAATTTTGGTGTTTGTGTCACATTTATACAATAGGGTTCATTTAGTAAAGGAATAGATCATGTTCACTGTACAGGGGAATTTTCACTTAGCTTAGTTAATGTGGGAAAGTTGTGCTGACTTTGATTGTCCAATCATGTGCAAGCAAAATCCCTGTTTTTTTTTTCATTTACCTTGCATGTGATTCGGAATTCTTTGCAAAGGGAATTCTCTAAGCCAAGTGAAAATTCCCTTTCAAAGTGAACATGCTTATACTCCTTTAGTAGTCAACCCCCAATGTGTCCTAATATTCAGTCTAGTGTTTGTCGATTTATACTATACACCAGTTATATTCCTTTGGTTTGTTTTTCTGCAGATAACCTTTGGAGTGACCAGAATCTTGAGGCTGATCCTGACCTTCCACCAGGATGGAGAACAATCCGAGATTCCTCTGGCACCTATTACTGGCATGTGCCGACAGGAACCACTCAGTGGCAGCACCCGATGTACAATTCAGGAATATCCCATAGTATGAGTGCTATTCAGGAAAAGGTATAAAATGATGTGAAGCACATTAGCTTTTCATTGGTTTTCAAAGACAAGAGTTCAGCACTGTCAGTTCTCGATGCAGGTCTCTTGATGCTGAAAACAAGTGACAACTGAAGTATGTTTGATGTCCTTTACCCTTAAAGGGTTGGTCTGTCCAAAGTGATACTTTGATTATAGACGGAGCAATAGAGGGCTGAGTATATGTCTGGATCATATATTCTCTACATGGTATTTCTTTCTCTGTGCCATAAATCACAACTCTGTTCTTGTCCACTTGGGAGTTTTGTATGTTCCCACTGTTGCATGTTGTACAGTATATATTAGATAAAAATACAACAGAGAGAGTGGTGGGTACTGCCTGAGAATAGTGACACCCCTGCAGAAGGAAAACAATGGAATGGGGTCCCCCTCAAAATCCATACCAGACCCCTATCTATCCTAGATAGGGGTCTGGTATGTATTTTAATGGGGTGCCCCACATGAAAAAACATGAGGTCCCCATAAAAATCTATACTGAGCCTTGAACTTGTCATAGTATATAATTACACACAAATATTTGTCTGTCAAGGATAATGCTCTTTAAACTTTTAGATTGTTTCTATTAAGTGGTGATGATTATGATGATGATGACACATTGGGCAATCAATTGGGGGATTGTAATGGTAAAAAGCTTAAGAAGCCCTGTATTAGAGCTCTGGGGTAGGAATGCAGTATTGTACTGTCCTATGCAGCTCACCTTTTTCACACTCTAAAATTTACATCAGCAAAAGGTAAAGAAAAAGATATCAAAATGTAAAATGGTTACATTTTGTTCTTATGCACAGAAAGTTCTTAGGACTTCAGTCAGTGATGTTTCTTCAGCTCGGCCCTTTCCTGGAACAGCATCTACATCTGGCAGAAGGTAGGGAACAGTTTCAATTTTTTAGCAGGTGGTGATGTGTCAGACTTAATCCCTGTTGGCGTAATGTTCTAACCTTATGTGCATGAAACATTTTGTATTTCTGCTCGTATGAGGTCACATTGTATAGAGTGGATGGTTTTTTGTATTGCAACGTTACAATGGCAAGCATGTATATAAGCTGATACTTTTTTCTCTACTTTATAGGCTTTCAGTTCCATGGCATGAGGATGATTTATTTTACAGTATTAATGATCCAAGCTGTAAGGTAATATCTTTATGGAATATTTAATATTTTGTGTTTTTCAGTAGCAAGGCAACTGTTATATGTTATATAGTATGCAATAGGTTGGACTTGATGGACTTATGTCTTTATTCAACCTCAAATACTATGTATGTCTATACTTCCAGAAAGTCTATTTATTCAAGACTCTCCCTGTCCAGGTTCCGGGGGGAAAAGTTTTTAAACCCAAAACCAAATATTTATTAAATTGCAGCGTACCAGTCCTTATGTTGTGGTTTTCTTTTTTCAGGCTTTTTTTCCTCTATTTCCACCAGGTATCAGGAAACCATTAGGACGTTACCTGTGATCTGGTGGGACCAGATATCTGAGTTACACAAAGGAGGATACCAAAATTTAAGTGCAGACAACACAATTTATCAGTGAAAACATACAAAATATAACACACGCATATACTGAATAAACCAATAACCAAACTGTGTGACGTGGAAAAGTGAAATAAATACCTAACTACAAGCTAATTACAAAGAATCTCAGGGTAACAAGCAAAGGGAAGTAGGGCAAGCAAGGCCTGGCAAGGGAGCTGGATGGCAGAGAAAATAGAAGGTGCAAGGGTTGTGGATCCCAGAGGATAGGGAATAGAGACACAATGCTGCAGCAAGGAACATACAACAGGGTGGGACTAAATGATCTCCCAGCAGCCAACCTCAGGTGATTAAACTTGGCTGGCCGTTGGGATATATCTGCAGAAACCCTTGGGATTGCGCAATTCCTGATTATGAATTATATGCCACCAACAGGTGCTCTGGTTATGTTATATGTTCCTGTAAATAATACATTTCCATTTCCTTGGTGGCTACGCTCACTCCCCCACTTTTATCTATAAAGGAAGCCATGTTGCCACCCAGGATTCTCTCCTGATATGGACTACAAACATGTCTTCCTCTCTTAATCTTTATTACATGGGGGACAAGGGGACTTGTCGTTTACAGAAGATAGCTTAAACGTAAGATTGCTTGTGCTTTCAGTTCAACTCGCAGGAAGTGACCAGCATACTGCATTTCTGTGAGGATCAGTAGGTATCCGTACTTTCTGAAAAATGAAAACAAATGCACATCCACAGACTTAGTAAGCTACAATATATTACGTTTTGGTTCTTGGGCTTTGATAGTCAAGGCCAGATTTTCCACAAGGCCACTGAGGCCGGCCTCAGGGCAAGAGGGAGCAGAGGGACGGCAGGGGTGTGGAATCTCCCAACGCCCGGGACATGCAGTTCCAGGTGCCGGGTGGTAAGTTGTTTTCCACATTTAGCTTTGCTTTGGGCAAGCAGGGCTAAATGAATGTAGAGCAGGGAAGTTGTTTGTTTACAAGTGATCTCCTCGATGTTGCCAAGATCACTTGTTATAACTGCAGGTCCGTCCTCCCCCCGCTGCTCCCCCCCTCCCTTCCCCTCTCAGCTGTCACAGGAGTTCCAGCACAGGGCTGAGTTAGAGCTCCTGTATTGGAAGTGACTGGTTCTATAAAGAGAACCTGTCACCTCCAAATGCTATTACACAGGGGCTTGTTAGCTCCTGTGTGATAGCAATAAAGTTAAGTAAAAACAATTAAAAATATGATATACAAAATAATTAAACAAATAAAAATGTTTAAAAAAAGTAAGAAATAATAAGAAATAATGATTAAATTAAAAAAATTAAAAGGCGATTAAAAAGTAAAAAATAAGAAAAAAAATTATAAAAAAATAAGGATAAGATAAAAATTGACAAAAATAATAAAGTGGAAACCCTGCCGCCCCTGCCATCTGGTTGCCATTCTCCATTGGGTGGGGGAGGGGGTTTGGCGAGGAGGGGGGCGCAATGATCAACCTGGGCTTGGGGCAGCAGTGAAAGTAAATCCAGCCCTGCTTATAGTATCCATATACAGTATCTTGCAGCACTGCTTACCGGATATCTGAAAAGGTGGTCGTAATGACTGCGGATAGCACCGCTCACAGCAGAACTCAAATACAGATGTCACTAGCACGCCAGCATGAAAATTCCATATCAGTGCAAATCCATTTTATTGATAGATGTCCCTTCAAACGACCGAGTCATTTGAAGGGACATCTATCAATAAAATGGATTTGCACTGATGTGGAATTTTCGTGCTGGTGACATCTGTATTTGAGTTTTGATATCCTTATAGTCCAAAGGAAACATTTGTTTGGATACAAAAGCCATTAGGGGAATTGATCAAAACAGAAACATACAGAACCTGGAATAGTTGCCAAGAGTAACCAATCAGCTTCTCTCTTCATTTTGTTCAACTAAGCTTTGAAAATGAAAGGTAGACGTTGATTGGTTGCCATGGGAAACAGCTCCAGATTCGTACCGAACAGTACTCTAAAGGTAACCATACGTGATTTTGTAATCTAAGTTGAGCCAAGTAGTGCCGACAGGGCCAGCCACAGTTCAAATTCGACCAGTGTATAGCCAGCTTTAGCTTCCAAGCACCAATAAGTATGTAAAGTCTTTGATTTGATAAATAGTGACCTCATTGCTGATATATGACAGCTTGGCATCAGGATTCAGTGGCTTCTGCAGGTCCTGGGTGCGGAAACAGCCAGCTCCTGTGCTTTTTATGCTTCTATAAATCACTCCATTGGAGCTTCATAGAACTAATCTGTAGATCATTGTGTTTACATAAGGAGTGATGTCACCACACTTCCTTTCAGTATGGAGGCTCCAGAAGTAGATTACTGCTATAGTGATCTATTGCTTGATTACCCTTCGTTTCTGATTTGTGATCCTTGCTTTCCACCATTGTTGTGGAAGCTGTTTTTAGTTTGAACCTGTAAAAATCCCTGCTCCCTTCTTCTTTTTTACTCTCCGTCACTCACTATCATTTATAAAGCTGCCTACCTGCAGGCATTGCCTGATTACTAAGCTCAACTACCTCCTGCCGCCTGTCAGTGTTTCTTTCCCTTTGTATTATTGGAAAATCAATAAAATTACAATTATTTAAAACTTTTTACATGTAAGGCTGGGACAGAGATTAACCAAAAGAGGAAGTTGCATTTGGGAAAAAAACTGTAGAACCAGCACACGATGATCTTTCAAAGAAATTCAAACTTTATTCCACCTGCATCTATATAAAGAACAACCGCTGATGCGTTTCGGCCTTACTCGGCCTTAGTCATAGCTAAGGCCGAGTAAGGCAGAAGCGTGTCAGATGTTGTTCTTTGTATAGATGCAAGTGGAATAAAGTTTGAATTTCTTAGTAACATCATTGTGTGCTGGTTGTACCGTTTTTGAGCCTATAACTCCAGAAGAGAGTTATCCGTGCACGGAATGTGGATTACAAGGACGCATGATAGGAGTGAGCTGTGGGCTTTGTGTTTCTAGTTTTGAAGTTGCATTTGGCTCCAAGAAAACCTCTTTAAAATTCTGCATTATAAATCCTGATTGATCTTTGTTTTAACATCGCTGGCAAATGGCAAACATTACATTTGTCCTAAAGTTAGAAATTCCACTTTCTATACTTTCTTTCTTCATTGTATCTGAGCATAGAATAAATAAGGCTTGATCAACATACAGCCAGTTGACGATTCAAGACTGTACCATCACACTACAGAGTGAATGATGCAGGCTGAAGCTGTAGCCCAACAAAGGGGAATGGAAGGGACAGGCGAAGACTGCATTTCCTGTAATAGTAATGCACCAGCACTTCTCCTGTACAGTAGTGAAGCTTAAAGCACCAACATAAACTAATACTTACCTTTCCAGAGGCCCGTACCTTAAAACTCTTCTGTGCTGCAGCTCTCTTGCCTCCACCGGTATTTGGCTGTCTCAAATGCCTGCTCCCTGCTGCATAAAATGGTTCCTTCCACTGATTCCTACATGATTACAGGACATAGGAGACGGTGAGCTAAATAAATGGAAGATGGTGAGCTAAATAAATGGGGGGGGCAGCCAAGGCTCAGCACGGCATTGAGAAGTGGGACGGTACAGCCTGCATCTTCTCCTCTGGACCCCACTGCTCTCCCCCATCTGGCACTGCAGCCGGCGGGCCGAATTAGGAGAGAGAGCAGCTCGGACAGGATATGACAGCCGGCGGCTCTCTCTCTCCTCACCGCTTGGCCATGCTGCTGTGACAGCCGCTCCGTCCTCCGCCCCCCCCCCCCCAATTCTCCTCAGATCCTTGCTGCCTCTGTCCATACAGGCAGGGAGAGCAGCAGGGATTCAGAGGAAAAACTGCAGGATGTGCCACCCCTCTGTGCATGTCCGAGCGGCGGAGGATCAGTACATATCGGTGATATGTACTGATCCTCTGTGTGCAGAGCAAACACTGGAGTGATCAGCAGTGTTTGTAAATAACTGGGGACACATAGTACTATACTATACTGTACTATTGCTGGGATTTGTAGTCCTCTATAGCAGGTGGTATTCTGCATTGCTGTATAATGTATTGTTGGGATATGTAGTCCTCTATAGCTGCTGGTATTCTGCATTGTGCTGTATAATGTACTATTGCTGGGTTTTGTAGTCCTCTTCATTTCACTATATTGCACACCAAACTTTTTTTTTTTTTTTGCACTTAAAGCTTGTTCCTGTGGTGGACTGCAATCTCAATACAAACTAGTAGTCCATCACTGGAGCCATCTTTTTAAATTTGTTTTATTTAAATTTTTATCCGATTAACCGATTAATCGAACTTAATAATCGGCTAACTAAACGATTTCGAAAATAATCGTTAGCTGCAGCTCTACACAACAGTAAAACAAAAATTAAATTAAACAAATAAAAAATAATAAAAAAACACATCCTGGAGGCGGGGCACATGACATCACATGACACGATGCTTGTGCGGCACTGGGTCATGTCACACTCCTGTTGGGGGGCACTTTTTTTGTTCTTGCCTCGGGCGCAAAAGAGCTAGCTACGGCTCTGCATCGTGCTGTTGTGATGCTATTCGCAAAACTATACTTACAGAGTACCCACCTTTGGTCTTGCTTCAGGGCTTTCTGAAGATTAATTTAATTTGCTTAGTTGTTTCATGGATTATTTCTAGTTTATAAGGTAGGAGAAAATACAGTTTATGACACAGAGAAATACATTTGTTTGAAATATAATGGAATGTGCTTTGTTTTTGTTTGTTTTTTCAGAGCTTTGCAGTTCATTGCCTGGGCTGGGTGGAAATACCCGAAGAAGATCTAGCACCTGGGAAGAGCAGTATTACTGTTAACAATTGTATTCAACAGCTGGCCCATACTAAATGTGATGGTAGTGACATGTCACCAAATGAAGTGAGTTGCTATTATACAAGCACTACTAGACTACATTTGAGGACACATTTAGCATCTCTATGTGGTTGGTGTTGAAGTGACTGTATGTTGCATGAGCTCTATTGTCTTCTGGAGCCGGAAAACCTTAGATAGTTGTCCCTAAAAATATTGGCCAATGTAGAGAATTTTTAAATGGGGTAAAAAGGCATCCTTTATAACTGTGCAAGCTGCAGTACATCATTTAAGGAAACAAGTCAATGTAATCTGTACGCTTCTAATGCCACCTACTACCGTGTTTCCCCGAAAATAAGACAGTGTCTTATATTTTTTTTTCCACAAAAAAAGACACTAGGTCTTATTTTCGGGGTAGGTCTTACTTTCGGGGTAGGTCTTACTTTCGGGGTAGGTCTTACTTTCGGGGTAGGTCTTACTTTCGGGGTAGGTCTTACTTTCGGGGTAGGTCTTACTTTCGGGGTAGGTCTTACTTTCGGGGTAGGTCTTACTTTCGGGGTAGGTCTTACTTTCGGGGTAGGTCTTACTTTCGGGGTAGGTCTTACTTTCGGGGTAGGTCTTACTTTCGGGGTAGGTCTTACTTTCGGGGTAGGTCTTACTTTCGGGGTAGGTCTTACTTTCGGGGAAACATGGTAAATACTTAAACTAGGTCAGAACATTCACACACTTTACTTTAAGCTGAGTTTCCTGTAACCCACTACATTCAGAATCCAGAGAACACCTTCAAGGTTTGCTGGGAGTAAACCTCCTGCACTATATGCTGTATAACATCCAATTTGCCACCTGTTTCACTGGTTACACCCAAATTTCCATTGCAGGTTTTGTGGCAATTGGTAGCTTGAAGAAACTTCTTAGCATTAATATTTTTTACATAAGACAGTAATGAGGATTAATTAAGTGTGTTTTTGGGGACCACAGGTCACCATATTTCTGACTAACGGCAATGAGTTGGATTGGGGCTTTACAGTAATAAAATAAAGTAGTCTGTGCTCCCTGTATGTATTTTAGTGATTACTCTTAAATTCTTTCTGTAGCATACCTGCATTGGCATATGATTACTTTCTGCTAGAAAGGAAGAAAAGGGGATAAACACCCATACAACATTTGATTTCCCCAGTAAGGGCTGAAACTTAATGTGTAGAAGAACTAATTGCTTTGCTTATCTTGGTCAGTATTTGGTCTGCAGTCTTGGTTTGCAAATTCTATGACTATTGCCAGTGCCACAAGCTGCAAGCCATTCACTGTCACATTGCTGTTTTTGAAACTAATCGAAAAAACAGTCAGGAGGTTAAGGGCACTGAGCTATAATGACTAGCAAGGCTATAGTCTTTCCTATATCTCACATCTGGTTGTTTTTTTTAGAAAGACGTTTCTTAGCAGTTTTTGTCTTGCAGTCATTTTGTGGGCAGTCCCTGATATTGGTAGAATACACAGCATAGACACAGGCAGTCATCCTAATGGATATTTTTACTAAAACTATTTGACATCTTACTTAGTGTTAAACATATTTTTGGTTTATGTATGTTTAAATCGATATGAACAATTCAAGAATATTAGCACAAGGCCTGGTGGTGGGATCTACTTAGGCCTCTACTCAACCTCTTCCCAGGTCCTTGCCCCATTTGGCTTGAGAGCAAAAGTTGTATTTGTAGTTGATTTTGAATCATTGACCGATTTGTAAGAGTATCTTGAATACAGTTTTGTCCTTGTAATAACTAGAGCCCTAGCAAATAGACATCACTGCAAAAGCAGGGATAAAGGGATGCATGGGCACCTATCAGGTGCTACAGAATGCCAATAACTAGAGATGCACCAATACCGGTTTTTCGGTATTGAGTACGAGTACCGATATTTTTTTATAAGTACTCGCCGATACCGAGTACCGTTACCGGCATCCCGAGGTAGCTTGGGCCCAGCTTCCTAGGAAGCCGGCTTCACACTCCCTCGCAACACTGCGAGGCAGCCTGGCTAACCTGCTGCCCAGCTTCCTAAATGGTCATGAAGCCAGGCTGCCGCGTCATGAAGCCAGGCTGAAGCTGGCATGAAGCCAGCTTCCTAGCCAACCAGGAGCCGGGGCGGCGGGTCATGGCCTGACCTGATTGGTCAGGAAGTAAGGCTGCCTCTCAGTGTCGCTAGGCAGCATGAAGCAGACTTCCTAGCCAATCAGGAAGCCGGGAGGCGGGTCAAGATTGGCCTGGAAAGCCGGCTCCTTTGCGGCACTGCCGGTCACAGGGAATCTCTGGTATCGGGGTAAGTATTGGAGCATTTTAGCGAGTATGAGTACTCGCCCAAATGCTCGGTATCGGTGCATCCCTAATAATATGCTTTAAGCTAATCAAGCAACATATTTCTATTACTGATGATCGTGGACATTTCAGTATTTTATTTACATTTTAGGGGGAAAATATGGTGATGATTTTGAAAAAAGATACAATGAGCTTGGTGGATCCATTAGATCACAGTCTGATTCACTCTCAACCCGTCATCAACATTCGAGTGTGGGGTGTTGGCTGCAATAATGGAAGGTACTCAGGTTATTAATAGTAAATATTTGTATTGTTAATAGTATTTGTCCTTCTCAAGGTTGTCAGAGCCCCCAGCAGACAGGTCTTAGTGGGCATGGGCCTTAAAGCGGAATTGTAACACCGATTGTATGTTTGGTTTAAAGTGTATGTATAGCCAGAATATTTTAGGTTTTGGATAGAGTAAGGAATAATTAGAATCTCTGTCATGTTTTTATTGCTGCCTATGGCCCTACACCCACCCACTGGGGAGATTCCTATCACTGTGTAGAGATTTCCCCTCACTTCCTATTGTATTATCTGGGAGATTCACAACTGACTTATTGACATATTCCAGGACAGGAAGCAAAGGAAAATCTCCCCAATGGGGCAGACAGCAAAAAACAAACAAAAAGAAAACCTAAAAGATGGAGATAGAATTGTATCCCTTCACTACTCTATTTAAAGCTGAAAAAATAGGCAATACATACACTTTGAAGGGATATTTGTCTCTGATAATTCACAGTTCTATGACTTTTTGAGGAGGAAAATAACTTCTGTATGTTTACCACTCTAGCATATTGCTACCTGTAGCAGATTCATTCCTTCTCTGTATGATAGCTGGGTGAGTTAATTAGTACCTCAACAAAGAGGTAAGCACACAGAGCAGATGTGACTGAAGAACTTAAAAGCATGCAGCTAATCCCCACGACCTGGAGAACTCAGTATGCTCATGACATCCTGCAGTTGTGAAATCAGAACTCTGCCACACCAACTGCAAATCTCAGTTCAATTTATGAAGCCTCTCTGCCAATAAAGAGACACACATTGCTGCATGTGGGTTGGCCAAACTCCAACTTTGAAGATGATACAAGACAGAATGCCCCAAAAACAACCCAAGAGCAATATGTAACTTTTTTTATCTATATTTTGTACCTCCCGTCAACAAAAACATACCAAAGACTTGCTTGGTGTGTGCCAATTGACCTACAGTACCTCTGAGAGTAGGTCAGTACCCTCTAAATGGGAATGCAATATTTACAAGCAATTCCTTAAACATATCTACCGCAGTTTGTTTCCTCCAATATTTATTATTTGCCGAAACTTTAAACCAGCTAGAGGTAGAGATAAAGGTTGGTCGGGGTTCATCGAGCAATGAGCTATTTCTGTCTCTCAGATAAGTAATCACTGACACCAGTGATATTTTTAGCTATCTGTAAAGAGGATTCTTTCAAATGACCATAAATGTAAGAAGCCTTCTTCCCACTGAGAATCACATTAATAATCAGTGAGCAGTAGATATAGTAATTATTAGCAGGGGTTCCTTAAGAACATAGAATTATTACAAGGATCCTCCGTATTAAAACATTTGACAAAGGCTACTTTAGATTTTCATAGAGAGATTATTTTAACAAGCATATTTACTGTCATATGTACCTCCTAAGACACACACCAGAGGTTGAGAAACTCTGCAGTACATCATTTTCTCCAAATTCTAGGCACAGGGTATCCTTTAAAGTAGTCATTCGCAAGGAATTCCTGATTACTGCAGGACTTTTAGCATTTTGGTAATAAAGAAAATTGTCACTGATGCCAAATGATAATGTGTGATGATGACTGATGGATGATGACTATCTTTTGCTTGGAAACAGGTAATTTGCAATTAAATTTACGTTGCACTAATGTTAAATAGAGGATCTTGCTGTAACATTGCCCAGAAGGTATTAAAGTGTCAGAGAAGACTTAAGATCCTGGTCCCCAGTCCAAATTAGTAAATGAGCAAAGTGGAGTTCACTCTTGGCAAGTATCCATTTTCTTTGCCAAGTGTGCACATAGAAAATTAGATTAGTGGCGACATCAATATTTCAAGAATTATCTTTTTCCCATTTAATATGTAGAGAAAACAATCTTTTCAGCAAAATAACATTGAATAAGCTCTTTTTTTAGATATTTTCTTTTTAATTTTTCTCACGATAATGTAATTGCATTAAACTTTTTTTGCTTAAAAAAGTAATTTCCCTCAAAGAGAAACTAAACTTTTACACCCCAGAAGATAAAGTGGAAATAATGATTCAATAGGCTCAATTCACAAAGCTAACACACCAGGACACATAAACATATTATTTAAAGAAAGGGACAGTTATTTTCAGCTGTGGCTGATAAGATTTGAAATTTACAGTCACATGACTAAATTAGAGCAAAATATACTTGTGTTAAAGAAAGCACACAGCATCTGGCCGGGCCCCCCTGTGCCCCACTGTTCCCCCGGGGCTCATAGCGGCCGCCTGGGTCACTATGGTGATTGTTACGCCACTGCCTATAATATTGTTTCATGTTCTAGTTTTAATAAATACAATCCTTTTTTGTTAGGTATGAGATGGATGCCTATCTATTGGAGCTATCCTCTCAGCTTGCTTCCTTTGCAAAATGTAGTCTATTGCTTTGAAGAGAATGTTATGCTTTAAAGGGGCATATAAAGAAAGTAGGCACTGTTGTTTTTTTCTGTTTAGTTTTAATTGTTAAATGGTGTAGAAACGTCATATTAAACCCCACCTTCAGTCCCATTTAATCCTCACCACCTATGCAATAAAGCTGTTCCTACTTTCTGTATGGTAGCTGTCATTAGATGTTGCTTTTGCCGTTTCATTTGCATTAATATTCTTTGACAGCTGTTGTACTCATAAAAGGAATGGTCACACAAAGGAAGAGGAACTACAATTCATTTATGTGCACCTGGCAGAGCATTGGGAACAATATATTTTTTCTGCAAAATAAAAGGAAACTGCATTCTCGTTTTTTTCCAAATTATTATTTATTTTTTAAATGAGGGTTATGTTTTCGGCAATTTTAGCTATAAATATTACTGAGTTGCATTAACGCTGATTTTCATGAAAACAAAATGTACATTTCTTTTCTAACTAGAACTATATATATTATATCATGCTGACAGATGCCTTCCAGACAACAGCAGGACTGCCAACTTGTTGTTGGTTACATTGTCTGAGACTGCAGCAGTTAACTTCCAGTGTGGATTTTGACCTGTCCACATTACATGAAAGGAAGATGCCCACAGGGACCTGTGAGCTGTTTATAGAATCTTCTATTGTCAGAATGAATCAGTTCAAAGAATCCTCAAGGGTATACAATGTGAGATGAATGATAGAAGTATCTTAAACGTGTCCTTTGGAGTACAGCTGCTAAGTGCTCCATTGCCTTTAGAGACAGCAAAGTCACATGAATGAGCATGATATTTCTTTTCTTCATGTCCATGTAGCTCCTTTGGGAATAAAACCTAGAAAAAGCTGCATTATAAATGGAGAACTGTAAACAGGAGCCAGGAATAGACCAATGTTACCCCATTCCTGACATTTTTACAAGCTATTTTTAGTTCCACTCTTGGGTGTATCTTGTATTAAATAGATAAGGCTGAATGCATTATTCTGTATGCTTGTGGCAAGCTTTTTCATATGTGATTTTTTTTATATCCTTATTGGCTTTCCATCTGTGAATCCTGAAGGGACAGGTAAGAAGATATATTAATGTATATTTCTAATAATAAACTGTGCTTAAAGTGTACTTTGGTCATGCATTTAAAGAAGAACTAATCTCTGAAATCTTTGAAGTGAGGAGACTAAGAAGAGACATGATTTTGATGTACAAAATGTTTAGTGGTGATGGCAACATCAGCAATAAACTGTTTACTGTAAACTCCCTAACAAGGACTATAGGCCACCACCTAAAACTGGTGGAGAAACTTCTCCCCGCGTTCCGGGTACTGCTTAGGCACAATTAACAGATTTAAATGTTTCCTATAACATATACTAATCTTAAAGGAGAACGATGGGGTCGCTGTATACGGAGATGCCGCAGCCGGAGCGGATCCTGACTTAGACGACGGGATCCGCCCAGCTGCGGGAGTGACAGCTGGCTCTGCCTATCTAGAGGCAGAGCCAGCTGTACCCGCCCCCTCCCCCGTCCGTTCCGCCAATCAGCGCTGGCAGATCGGAGCGGGGAGAGGGGAATCCAGTCCCTGTCTCTGCCGTGACAGGATCGAGAGGTGAGCGAACCCGGTATGTGTTCGCTCACCTCCCGATCTACTGAGCCGACCTGTGACAGGCTCATTGTCACAGGTCGGCTAGAACTATGAGGTGAGTGGAAATCACTCATCTCATAGTTCTCCTTTAATGTTTTGAGTTCAGGTCCACTTTTACTTCCACCATCCCTTGCTGCACATACTTACCTTCCTTCTACTGCCTGGAAGTGTAGAGAAGAAGCCATTTTGTCAATTGTTACATAGGATGAGAACTTTCTACTCAGCCCCATGTGACAGCACTGGTTTATGAGCAGCCAATCACTAAGCCCCAGTGCTGTCTGGTGTGAGGAAGGGGATGGGACACATGCTCCCTATACTTGAAAGTATCATGAATATCTCTATGTTCCTTTTGGCTGATTGGTGTAGTAGGGAAGCAAATGTAAGGTGAGCAAGTTCTGTTGAGGAGGGTGGCAATTCTTGAAATATATTGCTTCATCCTAAATTGAGTTTTCTGTTCCTAATTCTTTTTTACGGTCTCACTCCCCTAGTTGACCAGCTGTTCAAGGACTTGAACTGAGCCTTAATGCTTTGGCTTTCTTTGTTTTACTTTGGAATTTTGCTTTGGAATTTTTCAGAGCTTGGAGTTGTGTACTGTTGGAAACATTTAGTAATAGGAAACAGAGGTTATTATTGCTTACCTCTTCTTTGAAAATGCAAGGTGACTGGCTGTCATGCTTTCCCAATGGGTACATTACATTCTGATTGACTAAACTGGGAACAGTATACAGATCTGGCGTTTTGACTTTCTAATCACTATCCCAGATAGCAAGTAATTGAGCTGCAAGTTTGAAAATGACTTGCCAAACTATTGCAGACTTGCCAAGCTTCACAATTTTGTTGCACAATTACATCAAGTCTGCATTGCAAGTCTCCAGACCATCCAGCTTGCAGAGCTCTTGCTAAGACCTGCAAGACTCTTGCTGTAGACTTGCCAAGCAAATTTGCTACAAATTCAAAAAGTGTCAACTAGAACTTGTGCTGCAAGTGTTCTGCAAGTCTACAACTTGCCGAGAATATGTGCAGCAAGTTAACAAAAATTACAATTTCACACTGCCTCAAGTTGGTAGCAAGTTATCCTTGCTATCTGGGATTTTAGTTGAATGACTCAGAAGTTATTGAAGGCAGAGACAGTGAGGGAAATTAGTATTCTTAGAAGGATGAGTGGAATGACAGGTTCCTTCTTGGGCAGCCTGAAACGTGAAATAGCCCTTTAACTGATAGCTGTATTTACACCAGATAGAAGGTGTTCTTGTTATTTTAGTATAGATGTAAGGTTGAGCCAGAAAAAAAAAAAGTAAAGTCATAGTCACAGGGCCACAAGTTCATGAAATATTCCTCTTAATCCATTGAAGTATAAAGAGAATGAGGGGAATCTTCTCAACCAGGGACAGTGACAGCAATAAAAAACAAACAGAGGTTCTTACCCTTCCCTACTTAAAGGAGAACCATGGGGTCAGGGCTTTTCCCCATAGTTATCCTAAGGGTAACGGGAGGACACAAACTAGCGTCCTCCAGTCACCCAAAGCTCAGTATACAGCTTGCGGTATACTGAGACGCCGCAGCCGGGACTGATCCCGACATTACTGTCTGGATCCACCGAGCTGCGTGAGTGACAGCTGGCTCTGCCTATCTAGAGGCAGAGCCAGCTGTACCCTCCCCCTCCCCCATCCGTTCCGCCAGTCAGTGCTGGAGGATTGGACAGGGGAGGGGGGAATACCTGCAGGGAGCCGTGAGTGACAGTCACTGCTCTCTGCAGGGACAGGATCGAGAAGTGAGCGAGCGACGGTATGTGTTCGCGTACTTCCCGATCCATTGAGCCGACCTGTGACAGATTCATTGTCACAGGTCAGCTAGAACTATGAGGCTGGGTGATTTTCACTCGCCTCATAGTTCTCCTTTAATTATAATCACTACCACAAACATTTGTGGCAAACCTGAGGAGGCCAGGAGGCACACCAGTGTGCCATGGCACCATGATTGAGAAAGGCTGCTCCAATGGCAGGAAGGTCTATGAACCTTCCTGCCTAGACTATATTAGTGTTGTGCCCATAACAGTTTAAGGGTCTCTCTAAGGCCATGTAACTGTGAGATGTGAGGCTGTGATATTATTGCAACCTGGGGTAGACATGCACACGTGGTAGAATACACTTAAACTGACTGTTTACTATACAGTCTGATCATACAATCCCTATGCAATCTCCTTTTGATTTACCAAATCTATGTAGTACAAGGACAAACCTAAACATTCCACTCAATTTGTATCAAATCAAGCAGGCCTTAGCATTACATAGTTGATGTTAGATCTAAAGCAGATTGTGCAGTTGGATTGTATAGTGTTTGGTCAGCTTTAGACATATTGCATTCAACAGAGACGCTGGATCTAGTGAAACTGGGTTCAACCAATTTTACTAATAGGATGTGCAAAATAAAATAAAAGTTGGGGGTAAAGTGTTTACATATGCAGTGAAGAATAAGCAAAAGGGGTATACTATACCCATCCTCCACACAGTCCACATAGGTGAAGATGCTCTTTAATGTTGGTTATATATAATACTATATACTGTCACTAATTGAGATGTGTTCTGCTTTAGAGACTTTGCTTTTGTAGCTAATGACAAGGATACCTGCATGCTGAAGTGTCATGTATTCCGTTGTGATGTCCCAGCTAAAGCCATTGCCAGTGCCCTCCATGATATGTGTTCCAAGGTATGAAGTCATCAAGCCAAGTACAAAAGAGTCTGAAAATAATTATTTTCATGTGTATAATCATGTCAGTTTGTGTTATTGTTCTAAAATCTTGTTTATTTGTATATCTTTAACTATATATGTTAATGAGGGCAGCCATATTTACTCTACAGTATACATATGAGGCTCTGCTTCCTGCTGTTCAGTGCTATACATTGGCTGCTCCTCTCACAATGCAAATCTTTGAATCGACTGACTCACTGAAAACAATTGGGTTTATGTATTCATGTTTTAAGATTCACACAAATTTCACCTAAGATGCATGCAATTGTAACACCTCCCTGACTCTCAGAGGCTTGTGGTGGACCCCCAAGGGCAGGGAGGGCTGACATTTCACTCTCAGGGGTGGATCCTGTGGGATGTGAACAATAAATTGGGCGCCGGTCACTTTAAGTACTTTTTCAATGCCTTATTGTAGAACAGCCAAACTGGGAGACAGGGTAAAAGGCTCCAGACATCCATAGCAAAAATAGACTCCGGACTCACCAGTCCCTTCAAGCTTCCACAGTGTAGAATTACTTTAGCGGTGCAGAGGAGGACACTGTGTAGTAGAGCAACAGCTGAAAAGGGATATGTTCCTGATAGACTTGTTCCTGAGATCCATGCCATCCTGGCCTCCTGGCACCTCCAGCAGATTAGAGCTCCTCTGGTTCTCCTTTCCAGATATTTCCAGACCCCTCCTGGTAACACATCTGGCCTCCTCCAGGCTTTGGGCCTAGTCAACTTATTCAACTTTGTACATCCCATCCCCAGGCTAGACCCAGGGAAGTATGTAAAATACCAAAAAATGCAATACATCAACCAGCGCCAAGAAGACCAACCATAAGCTAGAACACTTCATTGTGCATCCAGTAGAGGCTGCCCCATTCCAGTCAGGGAGTCCAGAAGGCTATATAGAAAAACAAAAAACAGCCTCTTCTGGTGCAGGTAAAACCTTTTTATTCAATAAAAGAATAAACAAAAATATACTCACAAATAGGGCAGTATATAAAAGCATCAAATGGACTGACAGTCCTTGATTGAATAGCTAATGCTTAGCGTGCTTTTAGGGTCACATCCCCTTCCTCAGAGCTCTATGGAATACATATCAGCCAGACTGATTACAGTGCTATAGAATTTTTATTTTTTACTTTACTTTTAGGGGCTTCAGGGAAATATTAGGGGTCTAAACAGACCCCTGATATTTCCCTTTTAAAATAGAAAAATAGATTGAGGACACAAAGTCCTCAATCCCCTGTTATCAATGAACAGGAATCCTCTATGAGTGTTCCTGTTCATTCATAACATGAGAACATAGTGTGTTTACTATAACCACAATCATGAATGAACAGGAGGTGATGAACACTCCCATTCATTCATAATTGAGGATATAGTCAATCTACTATGTCCTCAATTATTTGCAAACACTTAGGGGTCTATTCAATAAGCTGCCGTAGGCAGCCGAGTTAACGACCGACCCGAAGTGAATTGAGCTGAACGCTGTTCGGCTATTCACTTCAAGTTTGTACGGCTGATTTCAAACTGGGAGACACGCTGTCACAGGAGGCTGAGCGAGTAGTGCGGGGAGGAGAGCTCGATCTGACAGCTGACTCCACAACCAGCTCAGAGCTCAGCCTCCTGTGACAGTGCGGGCTGTCGCCGCCCACACACCGCTCTGCCAATCTGTGATAGGAGGCTGAGCGGTGTGGGAGTAGAGACGCAGTCCTCTCTCAGCATATCGCAGATAGCTGATATATCGATGCATCCAAATAAATTGGCATGCTAAAATCATATAAAATTAGTCCTCCCTACTAGTTTGTGCGTCCATTTATAGTCACCCCTAAGCAGGTACCAGCAATGTTAAATGTTTAGCCCAAAAGATACAAAAAGTCCATGTGGTACGAATTTAATATGATGTCATGGTATCACAGGGTGCCATTATCTTGATGCGTTTCGCGCCCAGTATCGGGGCTTCCTCAGGAGAATCGAATGCACATAGACAGATAGATGTAAAAATGAGCAAAGAACTATATCATGCCATATAACCATAAGTCCATACAAATGTGGTTAGTAAAAGCCAGAGGAACACTTTCCAAAGTATTCACAATCGCCAGTAGCAAGTGTGGCCGCCTAGCTACTGGTGATTGATAAATAACTTCCGTATGTATAAAGAATACATGTTAATAATTCATGACTGCTGTAATATACTAAATAAAGATCACTAATCATTGTGTATTTGTGTCTGATGGATCCACTTAAATAGGTCTACTTTTTGGTACTGGTTCCATTCTGAACTGTGTCTCTATTGTTAGCATACCCCAATACTGCATTGTTAGGGGTGCTGGTCTTTGGTTTCTGAAAATATATCTATGCTATCCCTGTTTAAATATGTATTATAAATATACATGTTCAACTTTCACTGTCATTCTGTCTTTACAGATCATGGCTGAAAGAGCTGTGGCCAATAACACTATCACTCGTTCTGTTACCTTAGAGACGATCTCACCTGAAGACTTACCAGTGCAAGGTTGGGAGATAACCAAAATATTCATAGAAATGTATTTGTATTGTAAGCAGGACAGCAAATCAGTTTTACTGATGCACCATATACAGGTGTAATCTAATATTATCACTCAACTACTTAGTTTAATCTATGAGTACCATTATATCATCTGCCAGGCTTAAAGTTAAGCTTCATCTAGTTTTTGCTGAAGGGGGAGGGGTCTGAACCTCTGTCAGCTTTTTATTAGGGATTAGTTTCCTTAATTTGTCCTACTGACCACAATAACTGGGAAAGAAAATGAGTGGAGACCCAAAATTTGGCAGTTGTCAGTGGAATAAGAGGTTATGGGAAATGTACAATGGGGTCATTTGTGACGGTGATAATGATCAAAGTTGAGATTTGGGATGGGTCACAGGCACAGGGTATTTCGATGTGAACTAACCATTCCCCTTTAAGCCTACTTAGATGAAAAAAATGTTTCATGCTAGCACATATGTAAAGCTAATATTAGAAAACAAATGTATTATTCCCTCTTGTTAGGACTGGAAAGCTGCCCAAAGTTAATGAGGGAACATTTGCTTTAGATTCACACATTGTAACACAAACAGATGGACATTTTGTTTCATATATCTCAGTCAACACATTTTACTGTCTATGATTCTAAAATGGAAAAAAATATATTAATATAGTAATATTTCCAATCTATAGATGGAGTTATTTGCATGCCGGTGGTTTCAACAATGTGTACCACAAGCAGCTAAAATTGGAAAGAATGTAGAATGAGCTGGGAATAAACTTCAAGCATGAATTTCACTTTAGATATTACAGACTTGTTGTTGTTGTTTTCGATTGCCATACAAAAAACTAAACTTGCTACCAAGAAAGCAGACTTTTCATCTGGCCAGAGGTGTTGGTGGATAGATTTGATGAAGGTTAGGCTTGTACTGTACAGAATCATAGCTATAGTCTTCTGGGCCCTGGTGCATAATGTGAATCAGAGCCACCCCTTTGTATTCGGCAACCATAGAGAGGTATACTCACTATAGTCCATGAAGGGGCTTTTCAGGCTTTTCAACAGCTTCTGTTTTTACACTATGGAGTTGTTAACCGTATGTCCATTTTGTAACCAGAAGGATTAGCGTTTCTTTTTTTTGTCTGGGTCATTTTCCATTCCTGGGATACCTAATAGCTCTGTTACCATTGGCATAACTCTCAGGGTCATTAGACCACAGCAAGCCACCACAGTGTCAATGCAGGGTTATCTTTAGATATGCTTCACACAATATGAACATGTGACCATGAAAGTGTCTTCAAGCTGGCAAACACAATTAAATTATGCTTTAGTGGCTGCAGCAAGGGGACAGAAGGAAGCACACTGTAGCCATTGGTGCAGTAGCAATTGCATCCTCTTCTACCCCTCTAGCAACACGGAGAAATGAACGTATACAAAAAAAATAATATATATATATCCCTATTACTATCTACATATTTACATACGGTAGTGACAGACTGCCCATCTGTCACACCTTCCAGAAGTATATTTTTTTTGGATCAGCTTTATTGTAACTTTTCACATTTATAAGTTTTTTTTTTAAGCTGATGTTTTATATGATTTTTTTCGTTCCTTATATAATATCTTATATTTTACATTTAATACCTGGTACTTTCATGTTACACTGTTTGCAGAACATATTGGGTTTCCTATAAGAAAGCCCAGCACTAGCTGTGTGTTTACCGAGTACTCCTGGTCACATGGAATCCAGTAGAGCAGAGTCTTTGCTGACAGGGAGGCTGGCATGTCCCTTTATTGATCATTATGTATGTTATTAGTATGTGATCTAATATCCTCTAATGCAGATCTGTCACAATAGGAGAGTAAACCAGCTTTCTGATCCCTTGGAATACTAGCTTTGCACTCATCACCTGCTTGCTGTATGTGATAAATATAGTTACATAGTTACATAGTTGGTAAGGTTGAATAAAGACACAGGTCCATCCAGTTCAACCTGTGTGTGTGTGTGTGTGTGTGTGTGTGTGTGTGTGTGTATGAATACATACCATAAATCTGAAATATTCTTGTAGCTGAAATAAGAAAATATGAACATTGTATTAATTTAGAACTAAACATAATGCTTGAATAAGAAAAATATATTTGAAAGCACTATACATTCGCTTTAAAGATGGATAACTTTATAGAATTCTCAAACAATTGCAATGGATAAGGGAAGCAGTCATACAAGGACATACAACATGCTGTCCTTACATGAACTCATGGATCATTCTAACCATTTAATATCTCAGCGGATAAAAAGCTCAGAAGTGGCACTAATCCACCCATTAATCGGGATATTGCCATACTCAGGCCCTTTGATGTTCCTTAGCAAATAATAAAACATCCTCAATGATCAGAACTGCTTTGTCATATCATTAGCAGCAAGTTATCCCATTGCTGTAGCCATAATACATTTGACATCTGAACAAACAGGAAAAAAAAACATGTTATCAGCTTTGACTAAGATACATTTTTCCTTTTTGCAGCACAATCATTTTTTTTAGCAATAATAAACAAGAAAGCTCTAGGAAAGCACTCTGATGGAAAAGTGAAATATGGTGTTAATAACCCTCTGCAGCGTTTCCATCATTGTAGCCTGTGTTATACATTTAGTGAATGGATGACAATTTCACATGCTTTGTTTATTTTAGTTGATATTCTGGATACTGTGCGGGAGTCCATTCAGAAATATGAACTGTTTTTCATTGGCAGCCTTCCCGTCTCAAAGCCGATGGGTGAGTTATCGTTATTCTGTGTCAGCTCCTCCAGGGAGCCCTTTACTGCAACAACTAATAAATACTTAGAATACAATGTATTCCTTTATCTTCACTCTCTGTGGTATTATGATGCATTATATGTTTCCTCTGAAAAGCTGTACAACGTAATTGCAGATGACAACATCTAATCTTTTGAAAAGGTGCATATCCACAAATTTAAAGCTGCACTCTAGGCAGATATGAAAGGCACAGTTATGTATTCATTGATATTTATGAAATATATATGTTTAAAGGATACTTCCACTTTCCCAGGAGCACTGGAGTTTGTTTTTCTGGCACTGAGGTGTGCCGAGAATGTGCATGTGCAGCTTAGTGTACATTCTAAAGTAGATTGCAAACAGGCAAGTACATTTTTTTTACTGCAGGAAAGAATGCATTTGTCTCTTTTTCAATAATCTTCTTCTTGCTAACAATTTTTTTGTTAGTTTAGATTCCCTTTAAGTTGTTTCAGTATCCTATATATATAAAATGCATTTATGAGGCATGGATCAGTGTTTTATAAATGTGCCAGGTAACATTTTAATAAAAAAGGAGTTTGATATTCATGGTTACTGCTGATTTATAAGTGAACCCCTTAGTGTATGTTATTGTCCAAAATACTATTTTTTTTTACTTTGTTTACAATAGATGCATACTACTATGGTATACTAATGCTTTGTATGAAACATGCAGAAGAAGTATTTTTAATAACTAATCTCCTGTGTGCAGGGATGGATGTACTGAATGATACCATAGAAAACATAATCAGCACCACACTTAGGGAAAACTGGACAGCTGCTGTCATTGAGGTGACTGACAGAACAGTGACTGTTCAACGGAGAGAGGTAATTCTAATTTGCCTTTATGGTTGTAATACTTTTTACTTATATATTAACTTGTTATATTATTTTAATGTTCCTGCACTGATTTTCTCTGTGAAAATGGCAATGCTTCCTATTGTCTAAAATGTTGCATTTACAGATTAAAATTGATGTGGAATTGTCAAATAGAAGATTTCTGTACTTGTTTGCATCACAATGTTTACAAGAAGCAAGTGGAGAACTCCAGGCAACTTCCTGTTATTCTGTTTACAGCAGAAAGACAGGCCTGGAGCAAAAGAAATAAAGAATTGTGCGTAGGGACAGCATGACAGGGGGAGAAGGGGAGCCAGGTAGAGAAGGGTTAACTTCTAGGTAAAAGAAAGGGGTAGAAGGAGGGGTTGCTTACCAAATTGGTTGAACGTTTGGCAAGGCGGGACTTCTTAAGGGCGATCTGTGCAGAGGTGGAGGGAAGCGGTTTTCCCTTCCGCCCGCCCCATTGTTTTTCATCTTTTTCCTTTTTGTTTTTAGGTTCTGGATATGTTGGCTCGTCACGGCAGTCTTTTGGTGGTTTGGGGTCCTTGAAGGTGATCTGGATGCCTGGTTTATCGGAATAACGGTTGGGGACCCATCCTAGGCGTGGTGTCCTTTAAGTGATGGTCAATTGGTTTGACCACTAAGTTTTGGGCTGAAAGTGTCTGCAGTCAACAGATATTTGTCCCTGTGGCGGTGGTGTTCCGGCTTGGGGCCCATCGTTAGTTATCTGCAGATGCAGGTTATGGGGTGGTTTTTGTTACTTTGTGCGCCTTCAAGGACCCAGAAACCAGTTGTTAATTGTATAGCTGTGCTATTTTGTTTAATAATATTATGATTATTGATGTATTTATTTTGATATTGAATTAAACAATTGCTGCTGTGGCCCCTTTTAAACTCCATACAGGTCTAGTGTGATTTCCTGGGGAAAAAGCAGGTGATGGGTGGGGTACTCAGCAAGTTAAGTGGGGTTTCTGTTTTAGATTTGCTTCCTCTGAAATACGCTTGTCAAGGTAACTCACTTGTTTCAGCTCTGGTGGGCCTTAGTCATAGCAGGGCTGTAACATGTAAGTGGGAGTTTCTATTCTGACTCCGATTGTTGTATTAGCAATTTATCCCTTCCTGAGACCTCTATGCCTGGCCTGTATAAGCAGATATAATCACTGCAAACAATCTTCATCAGATAGCTTTTATCACAAAGTGCTTTATTGCATCCATCAGGTTACAGCAGACAACAGGATACAGCAGATGAATGAATAGACAGTATTTGAAGGTCAGGATGATAAGCTAGCATGTACATGTGGTCATGTTATAGTCAGCAATGATGCTAGACGACTAATTGGAGAAGAACGGCGGTACCTTACACACAAGGAGAGGGAATGCAGAAAAACATGGTGCAAAAACCAAAATGCCCAATAGATGGCAGTATAATAACCAGCTATACAACTGCTCTATTACATGGCTTAAGGAACATTAACGATGTGCTTTCCCAACTCACAGTAATATAAATATTAACCGTGGCTATGCATTGTCATATTTTTACAACTATGTAACAGCACAGTTTCTTTTCTAAACTTTACAGTTTGAAATAAAGATACATTTGGAGAAGATTCTGTGTATGCTGCCATTCTGGATTGTGGCTTTGCACTGTGGTGGTTAAATGCGGAGTATAAAAGGGAGGTCAGAGCGCTGTATCCCAGGACTAAACCCACCCTTATTCCCCCTTTCTTCATCTGTTCCCCCTTGATTTTACCATTTCAATTTGCAATAGCCAATAGCAGGCTGGCTATTGCACCCGCTCACTGCTGTTGTCAATCAGCAGAGGAGAACCTAAAGGAGAACTTCAGGTCCACCTCTGCTGATTGACAGCAGCAGTGGGCGGGTACAATAGCCAGCAATATCCAGCCTCCTGGTACACTACAGCAGTTTTGACAATAGGAAGTCTGTGCCGTTGTTCTGTAATAATATCAAATGAGTCAGCACCTTAAAGAAATACTTCCACCTACCCTTCCAAGTATAATGCCATCAGACTAATTAATTTGGAATCTTTCAAGATTGTGGTGAAAAGGAATATTGAAGTAGTTGCGGCGCAGAGGTCTGCATTGCTGGATATAACATGAGCATCCCTCTGAATGTATTATTATCAGTGTTTTTGTTTATTCTGTATGTTGTATGCATGTTGCTAGATTCCTAATAGATCTAGGGCATCCCTGGGCACAACGTTGCAGGCCTTCTAGCATACCAAAAAGTGGGTACATTTATATCATTGCCCCCATATCATTTACCTCCTTTCAGGCATCCGCTGGGTGGAAGTTTTATAAATAAACCTATAAGTGTATGCGTTATGATATACCTTCATGTAAATATGTTACATTTGAACTCTTTATCATTTTATCATTTTGAGGTATGTGATACCTGAAATGGGAAAATATAAAAATCAAAGAGCTTGTCAAGTAGCTTTTAAATGTACAAGAATAATCACTGAGAAATAATTCCGTACCTGCGGGTATACCTTTTAGGAACCTGATTCTTGTCATGTAAACGGCAACCTAATTTATTAAAGCCCAACTTACTGAGTGGCTCTCCCTATCTTAATGACAACTGCTCCCCTTATTTCCATAGGTGGAAACTCTCCAAAATATTAGCCAATAACTCTGGCTAATCCAAACATTTCCAATCCATGTATTGTCACAATTGCCAGAATTTCGCCTATGAATTTTTAAGTGAGTGCTGTTTGTGTAGAGGACCATATTACTATAATTGAATCCCCTACAAGCCTACCACTATCAAACCATGCCACAAATATTTTGACACTGCCTCCTGTTCACAGCAGTGCACTAATTGCCTCACCATTATTCCCAGTCATGCCAATATTAGCCCTCCTTCCCTGCAATCTCAGTCTGATGGTGTTCTAAAAATTCCCAGGTACACTCATTTGTTGTCCTGATGTCACAGGGTCAAGGACTGGGGTAGAATGTCACCAATGGAGGGACTTCCTGATTGGTATTATTCATGCTTTTCATCAATCAGTGAAAGAGGGACTAGCTTAGTAAAGTCTCAAAAACAGATTCATTTGGAATAATGTCATAGGTTTACTGGGCTCATACTTATTACATCATAACAGTACACAACAACATTACATTCTGAGCAGAAACCCGTGCCAGTTACAGACAAACTGTGAGTCCTGAACTGCACCTAAAAGCCTGTCCTAACCATAAGTTCCTGATAGGCATTCAGCTAACTGCAGGCCCCAGGGGGCATTAGGCAGGTACCATACAACTACTGTTCTAATGTACTCATGTGACTCAAAATTGCAGATAGTGGGATACTGTCCGCTAAGTGCACAGCACAGAGCTGCACTGCAGCCGGGAAGGATCTCGACAATATTGTTGGGATCAATCTGGCTGCCTGAACAGAGAGAGGAAGGGAGACTCCATGTGGGGAGCGGTGACTGATAATCACTGATCTCCTCAGGGAGGAAACCATGAGCTGAGCATGTGACAGCAGCAGTGTACCATGCTGGCTCTAAGTTTTGGGAAGAGTATATTTTACACTCCCAATACTTCTCCTAGGAAGCCCCTCAGATGCGCATCCCATGCTTGCATTTGCCAGGGCTCTTTTTCACTGTAGCTCAAGGGGGACCTTTAAGAAGGTAGTTTGTCTTACACAAATAAAACATTTTTTCTTTTTTTTTATAAACGTAAATCTGCAGTGAAGTAAAACATTTAAAAAAATTGTCACAGAACAATTGTCACAGAACACAGTGCCATATGGTTCCACAACACACCTTTACTTTAATATGGTAATCCTCAGAGTTCTGCCAGAGCACCTATGCAAAGTTATTTTTTTCAGATAGTACAAATCGTAATAGCCATGTATTTTTTATTTGTTTGGCAGTTGTAGCTGAGCATAGCAACTTTGAATCTCTTTGGAGCTGGAGCCTTAGCTTGGGGTACTGAAGTAGCTCTGGAGCCTGAACCTGGGATGTTAAAGCCGCTTTAGAGCCTGAGCTGGTGGCGTCTGGGGCCTGAACTAAGGCTTTTGAAGCAGCTCTGGAGCCTTAGCTTGGGGTGTTGGAGCAGCTCTGGAGCCTGAACTCGGAGTGTTGAAGCATCTCCAGAGCTTGAGCTTGGGTTTCTAGAGCTGTCTGGAGCTGGAGCTGAGGCTTTGCATAAGCTCTGGAGCAAGGCTGAAACTGAATCCCAACCCCTGGAGCAACTCCAGAGTGGAAGCTGGCAAAAATGGGACACAGCCAACCCTATGCTATATCTAAACTATATGATCTTTTATTTTACCACCTGTACTGTCTTTTTTTCTGCCATCTTTAAGGGATAGCTGGAAGGCTCCAGTCTTCCTCTTACATGAAAAGAACAGCAAAAACGATTCTTTTCAGAACTGTTGCCTATTGCTAGAATCACAAAATTGGCTTGTTTTTAATGTTAGTGAAGGCACACTCCATGTGATGTTTTCATGATATTTAATTATATAGTAACAGGTATAAATTTTATATGTTTTAGGTTCCCGAAGAAGAGTCTGTCTGGCAATGCTCAGTTCGATATGTGACATTTATGGGTATTGGGAAAGATCCTCATACATTTGCAATGATCGTGGATGTAGGCACACAGTGTTTCCAGTGCACAGTATTTTGGTGTGAGCCAGATGCTGGACATGTCTCTGAGGCAGTACAGGCTGCATGTATGGTAAGTGATGTTCAGGTTTCCTGGGAGGATGACTAACACTTGCCACTCATCTTTATTTTGAAAGGCGAATTGGAAGTCAAGGAAAACCAAGGAAAGCTGTCCATATCCCTAATCAATGTTGTCTCAGGGAAGGCCCATGGTTCCTTTGTAGCCCCATCACTGTGACTTCCATTCCTGTTTCTTCTCACTGGCAGGAAAGACATTTTTCTGGGTCACATTTTAATTGTTGAAATGGCTGAAACGGATTAGGTCTTACATAAGGTGCATCTTTTTTTTATCAGGTTCAATATCAAAAATGTGTGGTAGCATCATCATCAAGAATGAAGTCCAAAGGTGGAAATGGCAAATCCCTTCTGAAAATAAAGAGGACTGCATCTGTGGACTCCCCAATCTCTCCTTTCAACTCATCAGGCCACTCTCTTCAGAAAAACGGGGGGACAAGTAAAAGAAGAGGAGTCATGGCTTTCTTTGAATCATTTAAGCAGAAACATGTCCGGCATACCTCTTAGACTAGGACAGAGATACAGGGAAGATATCTTTTTTATTTATTTTTGCCTGTTTTATAGATATTTTAGAAAGTTTGTTCTTTCTGTAACAACCAACGGTTGTTTACTATAATGTAATTCTGGGATAATTTCAGATGCTGAAATTCTGCTGTGCTATATCAGGAAGATACCATAACCAGGTTGAGTTATTTGACCAGAAAATGCAGTATGGCACTGAAGATAAATTAATAGCATGGTACTGTATATGCACACCAGTGAGAGTTAGTGTCCATACTGACCAGATTACAGCTTTTGTACAAAAAAGTAATGAAAGCTGTTATCTTGCTATTTACTATAACTAAAATGCTACATGGGCCTTTGTGCAGGGTGCTCAAATTCAATCTCCCAGGGAAAACAAATAACTTGGTTTGGGGTGAAGGGTAATTAGGGCACTTTATATGTAAAGCTATACCTACCTCTAAGTTTACCACTTTAATCTTCCTCCCATTGCATTCTGTTAGAACTATTTATCAGAACCAGTGGCTACAATGAACAGTAAAATCAGCAAGGGGAAGACAATGCTGGAGAAACTTGGATTTTCATGTTAGCAAGTGTACCTGTGTGCAAAAATGTATGTAGGCTTATACAGTATTGCAAGGCATGAAGCGCAGCACATAGCCACCAAAGAATCCATAGGGGTCTATTCACTAAGCCGCCGTAGGCAGCCTAGTGAACGACCGACCTGAAGCGAAGTGAGCTGAACGCTGTTTGGCTATTCACTTCAGGCTGGTACGGCTGATTTCAGCCGTATATCGGCTGAAATCAGCTGTACATCGGGTATCTTCGCGTGGCTTCGGGTCGGCCCTAACATGCTCAGCATGTTCGGCCAACCCGAAGTGCAGAAGGAGTTAGACTCAGCTGATCCAACATTTGGATCAGCTAAGCCGAACCTCTGGCAGGCTACTCGTTGCTTTTCGGTCTATTCTTATACATGCCGAACAGCAGTGAGTGTATAGCCGAATGCCGCTGAATCCCCCTCTGTGAGACCGAGCAGAATAGAAAAATAGTCAAAAAAGTAAAAAAAAAAAAATAGAAAACGATTGTGCGGAGCTAGCAGTGACAGCTAGCTCCACCCAACTGTTTTCTATTGGCCGGCGGTTCTGCTGCCGTCAAAAAAATAAAAATAAATAAATAAAAATGTTCGCCATAGGAATGCATTGCTAGGTTCCTATTGGCTATTCCTATTTGCTATTGGCAATAGCCAATAGCAAACTAGCTATCGCACCCGCCCTCTGCTGCTGTCAATCACTAGTGGGGACCTGATGGAGAACTGCAGGTCCCCTCTGCTGATTGACAGCAGCAGTGGGCAGGTGCAATAGCTAGTTTGCTATTGGCTATTGCAAATTTAAATAGCCAATGCATTCCTATGGTGAAAATATTTTTTTTATTCTGACGACAGCCAATGTCAGAAAAAAAAAAAGAAGAAAAAGCAGTGTTTCTCTCCTGGGCGGCCAGGAGCTCTGACTTTAGTGACCTGAATTCTGATTGTTTGCTATGAGTTACTGTACTTGCACTCTTGCTCTGTTTATGCATAATTAAACAAGACATAGACGGTTATATCGCTTATAACCTTCTATGTCTTGTTTAATTATGCAATTAGGGGGAGAGGTGTAAAACTAGGTATACACAGGGGGACTACCCACAATTTAGTAAATCTGTTTATGCATAAGCCTGAATATGTCAGAAATGACCACTGCATAAACCTAATAATTTTTTTCCCACTTTTAAAAAGAATAACAAAATGTATGCCTTGCAAGCCTTCTTACCATATGGATATCCTTAAATGCATTCCATGCAGCAAAGAGTATTGTATTATTTGAAGGACTTATTGTGTATAAAGAAATTACCAACTTTGATGCTGTACCAACCACATGTTGGGACATATAGACTAAGGAGATAAAGGCTGCTTGTTCCTCATATAAGAAGTAGATATAAAATCTATGAAAGTATGTAGTGAGCTAGGTCATGTAAATGTTAATCTTCGCTTTGTGTTTAAGGAATGAAAAGCACTGTAAAATATGCTTTAACTGTAAATATTTACTAGCACCACTAGTTTATCAGTGGATCTGTTCTTAATAAATTTGAAGCATTAAAATGTTATGAAAATTATTTTTAAGTTGTCTTATCAAACATCTGAAATTAATATGAATATTGTATAATTTGTACAAAATGCACATCTCTGTTCCAGACGCAGTGCTATCTGTCAGTCAACCCAAGATTGATATTATAGTTTTTAAAGTGACACTAAACTATTAACAAAAATGTATCGTATTTGTGTATCAATCGGCTGCAGATCCTCAAATCATTTCTGAATTCATGCTGACACTGTCCTTCCTTCTGGAGGGTTGCTACTTATGTTCCTCACGGTCCCTGTGTGTGTTCTAAAGTAGCCACCTCTCAAAGCTTGCTACAGTGATAGACTACAATATCACATTTTACAGGGTGAAGAGTTTGGAGAAAGCAGGAGATGTGAACAATCTAGGCCAAAATAGCTGAACTGGAAAGTGAGCTGAATTGAAGACTTTTTCCAAATCAGCTATTTTGTCCTAGATTGTTCACTTCTCCTGCCTTCTCCAAACTCTTCACCCTTTAGTGAATAGCCCTGTTAGTTTACTAATTTGTAATGAGATTGGAGTTTATCAGGGGAGTGAGCTTGGAGCGGTGGCTACTTCATAACACACATAGGGACCACGGGGAACAAAAGTAGCCACCCTCCAGAAGAAAGGTCAGTGTCGGCATGAATTCAGAGATGATTTGAGGATATACAGCCGAGTGATACACAAATAGGTTACATTTCTGTTAATAGTTAAGTCACTTGAATTTATTTTTTAAGATTTAACTCTAGTGTCACTTTAATGTTCTTATAATGAGGCAGCCTGAGGTGGTCGCCTCAGGCAGCATCTCATTAGGGGGAGGCAGAGGTGTGTGTGGGGGGGGGGGGGCAGCCACAGCTCCGGCTAAAACTAAACTACAGGCTTGAAGCTATGTACACATTTGAAATTGTGCAGTGGGAACTGTTTACCTGCAATATATGGGTCAAAAACACACCCCTAGTCTGCTGATTAGACACTGAGCAGCATAGTGATCAAGCAGCACTTTTCTCTCTCCTCCTGTCAACATGGTCTCTGATAGCACATCTGCATTGCAATAGTTCTGACCTTCCTCTCTGCTATTGTGCTCTGGTCTACAGCAGTAAAATATATAGCGACAAATTCTGGTGTTTACACTATTTGCATTTATTAATACATATAATCATTTTTACTAAATACATATCCGCATTTATTTAAAGCAGTGGTTCTCAACCCGTGTAACCTCGGGACCCACATGTTTCCTTGGTATGTAAATCCAAAACCAAAAATGTCATGTATTGCAGCTTAACAAATAGAGAGTTATAAACTCACTGGACTTCTAGCAGGATCAACATGTTTTTCCTCTTTGCACTCACTGAACCTATGTAAAAATATAACAAAATGCTTACAATTGTACATTTAACAGACCAGACAGAAGCAAATAAAAGAAATTCATAGTCAGCGTTTACTACGCCTTTTGTTATTATATTGGGTGTTTGTTTCCAAAGGCACTGTTTTATTGATTATTTTTTTCATTTGAAACATAGCCTTACAAAGAGTGTTTAAAACCTCACATAATTTATTCTCATTTTGCAATTTTTCTAATTGAATCTTCTGAATGTGACAGCATGTTTTCTTT
>NW_017306818.1:632127-633728 GCF_000935625.1 Nanorana parkeri
ACATATAATGAAAGTCATTGTATCTGGTTACTGACATTATTATGAGATGGCAATGTACTCAGCCTATGCTGGCAGTACTTCTGCTACTTTTTATCTGGCAGCCTGCCTGGCTGAATAAAAGCTAAGCTTAATGGCGCAGGACAGGCACTTAAATAAATTACTGCAGAAAAAAAAATATTTATGACCATTCAGGTGAATTCAAAACCCCCCAAATTTTAAAGTGGAATTTAAATTGTAAATAAGATTTCAGGAGGGGACACCAATGCCCACCCCTATAACATCTGTTAAAAAAGCAGACTTTAGATCAGATGTTCCATTTCAGAAGCTGCACACCCATAATTGTTTATGTCCTTTTCCTCCATGGTGACTGGTGCATTATTGTGCCTGGGCTAAGCTGCTGCACAGACTTCTATAAGCTGTCATTTGATCTTCCATGTAGATGGACCCCTAGCATCTAGTGAACTGATGTAAGTTATTCTTGGATTTCAATATCTAAAGTCGCCTATACTTGTATACAGTGTAGGAATACACTCAATTCCCCCATTTACACTAAACAGCATTGATAGAGGAATGTTCCCTGCCCACAATTGTATTATTTGGAAGTGTGGAAAGAAAGTGTGTGGTTGTTCTCTTGGTGTTTCTCATCCAACAGTAGTTAAGTAATATGAATATGGGTGATATAGCTAACAGGTAGGCAGCTTCCGCAATCCAAAAGGCTGCCAATCAGGTTGCTGACATGCCTGAAGTACTTCCATCACAACCCTAATGAAGGGAGTGTGTTTTGGTTCCATGAACCACGTTGGCTACTCTACTTGAAAGTCCCCCGGACCGTAATGGAATAGAGTTGTGTCTGTATTATTTTAATTGGTGTGGTGCTTCAATTCCTTTATTTACGGTTATTGTATTCTGTCAGTCGGCACCTGCAACTGTCAGAATACCTGAACAGTGACTGGTAAGAGGACTGGGATCCTGTTATTTTTATTGCTGCCATTGCCTGTTAGTTTTACCTAAAATATTCACAAAAACGTTCCCCCAAAAATTAGAAATCCCTTCTAAAAAGATTGGTTCAACACAGGTAAATCAAAATTATTGATACAATATTTAATAGTAGAAAAAGACATATACAATAAACTCATGTACCAGAGACATTTAAAAACACTTAAAACATTCCACTGGATATATCCTGCATGATTATAACAATTGTTGCCTAAAAACCACCTGTGTGGTAAAGGACCATCTATGCAGGTTTCTGGATGATTGAAGTACTTTTCAAAAGAAACAATGTATCTGAGAATGTACTCACATATGTTGCAGTTCAAAGAGCTCGAGGGAAAATTTACCTGCTAGAGTCCTATGTGTAAAGATGGAAGAAAGACTTCGGGAGAGGTGTCCAGTATAAGACGATATTACTGTCAAAGAATGTAGCTCCTCAATACAGGCAGGAGTTGCGGATGCCCCTCTCACAGCACTTTCCAAAGGCACAAGATACTCCGTGGGTTTCAGTGAATGAAATGGAAGCTTCTTCTAAGATTTTGGTCTTTCGTGTGCGGCCGCACTGTGCAGAAAAAGAGAAAGACTACTTGACACTCCACGGTAAGATG
>NW_017306818.1:634202-675513 GCF_000935625.1 Nanorana parkeri
TTCAGGTGAATTCAAAACCCCCCAAATTTTAAAGTGGAATTTAAATTGTAAATAAGATTTCAGGAGGGGACACCAATGCCCACCCCTATAACATCTGTTAAAAAAGCAGACTTTAGATCAGATGTTCCATTTCAGAAGCTGCACACCCATAATTGTTTATGTCCTTTTCCTCCATGGTGACTGGTGCATTATTGTGCCTGGGCTAAGCTGCTGCACAGACTTCTATAAGCTGTCATTTGATCTTCCATGAGAATTTAAATTGTAAATAAGATTTCAGGAGGGGACACCAATGCCCACCCCTATAACATCTGTTAAAAAAGCAGACTTTAGATCAGATGTTCCATTTCAGAAGCTGCACACCCATAATTGTTTATGTCCTTTTCCTCCATGGTGACTGGTGCATTATTGTGCCTGGGCTAAGCTGCTGCACAGACTTCTATAAGCTGTCATTTGATCTTCCATGTAGATGGACCCCTAGCATCTAGTGAACTGATGTAAGTTATTCTTGGATTTCAATATCTAAAGTCGCCTATACTTGTATACAGTGTAGGAATACACTCAATTCCCCCATTTACACTAAACAGCATTGATAGAGGAATGTTCCCTGCCCACAATTGTATTATTTGGAAGTGTGGAAAGAAAGTGTGTGGTTGTTCTCTTGGTGTTTCTCATCCAACAGTAGTTAAGTAATATGAATATGGGTGATATAGCTAACAGGTAGGCAGCTTCCGCAATCCAAAAGGCTGCCAATCAGGTTGCTGACATGCCTGAAGTACTTCCATCACAACCCTAATGAAGGGAGTGTGTTTTGGTTCCATGAACCACGTTGGCTACTCTACTTGAAAGTCCCCCGGACCGTAATGGAATAGAGTTGTGTCTGTATTATTTTAATTGGTGTGGTGCTTCAATTCCTTTATTTACGGTTATTGTATTCTGTCAGTCGGCACCTGCAACTGTCAGAATACCTGAACAGTGACTGGTAAGAGGACTGGGATCCTGTTATTTTTATTGCTGCCATTGCCTGTTAGTTTTACCTAAAATATTCACAAAAACGTTCCCCCAAAAATTAGAAATCCCTTCTAAAAAGATTGGTTCAACACAGGTAAATCAAAATTATTGATACAATATTTAATAGTAGAAAAAGACATATACAATAAACTCATGTACCAGAGACATTTAAAAACACTTAAAACATTCCACTGGATATATCCTGCATGATTATAACAATTGTTGCCTAAAAACCACCTGTGTGGTAAAGGACCATCTATGCAGGTTTCTGGATGATTGAAGTACTTTTCAAAAGAAACAATGTATCTGAGAATGTACTCACATATGTTGCAGTTCAAAGAGCTCGAGGGAAAATTTACCTGCTAGAGTCCTATGTGTAAAGATGGAAGAAAGACTTCGGGAGAGGTGTCCAGTATAAGACGATATTACTGTCAAAGAATGTAGCTCCTCAATACAGGCAGGAGTTGCGGATGCCCCTCTCACAGCACTTTCCAAAGGCACAAGATACTCCGTGGGTTTCAGTGAATTAAATGGAAGCTTCTTCTAAGATTTTGGTCTTTCGTGTGCGGCCGCACTGTGCAGAAAAAGAGAAAGACTACTTGACACTCCACGGTAAGATGAGCCTGGCAAGATAGGAGCCGGGAATTTACCCGTAAGGCGCGGAAAGCCACCCGCTAACCTTCAAAAGCAAAGGCATGATTTTAGTAGTCATCCAATCGAAACCATATCACAGTCAGTTGTGCTCCGTCACCTCTATTTCACAAGCCGGCAGGCAGTAGGCAGGATGTTCGTTCCTAACTGGACTTGTATAGGGGATGAGCAAACGACTTATGGATTTTGGGGAGGGCATACAGGACCTGCATTCTAGGGAAAGGCACCCTCAAAAAATCCCGGGTGCCTTTATCGATGAGGTCTGAACTCAAAGCCTCCTCTAGTATTGCTTCTAATTTTAATTGGAATGATTCAATATCTGAAGCTTTTATGGACTGATACCAGGTCTTATTGTGCAGAATTTTTAAGACCATATCTATGTATTGCTCATTAGTCATAATGACCACATTTCCACCTTTGTCAGCTTGTTTGATTACTATATTATGATTTCTTTTCAAATCCTCCAGAGCTGTTCTTTCGGAGGGAGTGAGGTTGTCCTCTTTGATTTTAGTGGATACGGCTGACATAACCTCCTCACTTACCCTCCTAACAAAGCTCCAGATGTTGATATTCTGTGACAGAGGTGGGAATGTGTTAGATCTCCGTTTGAAGGGTTGTTTGGTGGATGGGGTTTCTGGTTCGTCCCTTTCCTCATCTGAGATGTGGCCCTCCTCCCAAAGCTCATGTAAATCTCTGAGCGCCCTGTAGTCCTTTCTAGAGAAATCCCTCCAGTCTTCAAGGATGCCTCCCAAAGGTAACCCTTCCTTATCGTGTAACTGCTTTAATAAAAGTCGGCGTGCAAAAAGGTTTACATCCTTGACGATTTCGAACCTGTCAGGGGGAGCTTCGGGACAAAAGGTCAATCCCTTGGAGATCAGTTCTAGCTGCATTGTTGTAAATGTATAAGGACTAAGATTTACGACCTGTAAACTATCATTTATTGAGGTTTTTTGAGAAGGTATTGGTCCAGAATTGTTTTCTTCATAATGGCCGTGTTTAAATTAGGCCCTTGTGCCTTTTCTCTTCTCTCTATTGGGAGGGATGGGGCCCCCTCCCGTAGGGTGTGTGGGGGCCCCATCTCTCCTAAAAAAGAAGAAGAAGAGGGCGAGGAGGAGACATCCCGTCTAATTCTCTGCTGTTGAACTCCTCTAGTTCTAATGTCCATTCCTGGATTATCTGAACTATTAACGGATTTTCCATATCGTGTCTTGGAGTCCCTCCATGTGGCTCCAGTCCTATATTTTTGTGAGCGTGTGTTATATCTCTGTTGGTGGGACGCCGTATTCTCCTCCGAGGAGGAAAGGCAGGAGTCAGTTTCTTCCGATTGGGTGTCACCATCCCTCCCCCTTCCTTGATGTACGTATTTATCCTTTATATTAAAGAATTTTCTATTGTTTTTATTCCAGCTTCTGGACTGTCCCCATCTATATGCCATACCACAGGCATAAGCTGTCTTATCCCTCTCAAACTTGGAGTCCTTGGCGTCCAATAGATTTCTATTAAACGATTCAACCTGAGAATTCAATTCTGAGACCACCTTTTCAAAGTCCGCATTGTGTCTGAAGGTTTCAAATTCAATGCCTAGGGTTTTCAGGAGTATAATTTTCTATTCCAGCTTCTGGACTGTCCCCATCTATATGCCATACCACAGGCATAAGCTGTCTTATCCCTCTCAAACTTGGAGTCCTTGGCGTCCAATAGATTTCTATTAAACGATTCAACCTGAGAATTCAATTCTGAGACCACCTTTTCAAAGTCCGCATTGTGTCTGAAGGTTTCAAATTCAATGCCTAGGGTTTTCAGGAGTTCATCCGCCTCCCTCAGTTCTCCTGTGTAGTATTCAATAAGCATGGTTAGCATATTGCGGCTACAGATATTAAAGTTGTACTCCCATTGTTTTTTGAAATCCTCAGACACGTTTTTAATATTAGGAAAAATCTGTGGGCGTAGCCCCTGGGGACATATCTCGTGTTCTACATATTTCTCCAAATAGTTTTTGTTCCAATAGATTCTGGACTTCTGCTCGTAAGCTTTTTTTAGTCTAAATTTTGTGTCTCTAAAATCTCGTTCCTGAGTTTGTTTGTCATGATCATCTCCCCGGTCCTTGCTGACCTTGGATACCATAGCTTCCCACTCAAACATGATGCTTCAAGTGATCAAACAATATCAATATATGCGTACTCCCAAATAGGCAGGAATTCAATCCCGCAAACTGTCAAAAGATGCAACAAATTTTGCATCTTTTACCTTAAATACCTGTTTGTTGCACACATGTGACCTTTCTCAATTTGTTCTATTTTCACGAGCACCCATTTATTGTCTAGGTATTACTCAAAATTACCCATTTGTTTCCCACTTATTACCACATTTGCCCACATATTGTTATGACTGCCCATCTGTTTCCCATGTATTCTCATGACTTCAAGTGTGCTTTCCATATATGTTGGCCACATGCTGCCATGACTATTTGTGAATGTGTCCTTTGACAAATCCCTCCATCCACCTGAATGCAGCCTGCCAGCATCGCACAGCCTTTCTTTGAAAAACATCCCCACTGGTTCTTCACACGCACAGCCACCCTATTCATTCCCCTAGAATTACCTGTATTCCAGCTGTCCTGTGTTATAGGGCTCACCCATAGATATGAATAGGGCTGCAGTGAAGTCGGCAGGGAACTCCTTGTGGCCGGAAGTCCCAGCCGGTAAAATGATTAGCCAGAGGCTCCGGACAAGATCCAGAGAGTTCCCTAGTTTGACTTGTGTTCCTTTCACAACTAGTTAACTGTACTGTAAGCTAACATATTGTTACTAAAAATAAAAAAAATATAATTCAAAACAGAGAATAGGTTCCTAACTGTTATTTCAAGGTAAATGCTCATACAAATACAAAAATGATGTAAAGCTGAACACCAGGCAGACATAAAAGACATAAATGCCACTGTACAGCAAAGCTCAGGCCATGTCTGTGTAATTCTCTTCACCCCCACCTTGCATGTGCTCTAGTTCCCCATATGTGTTAGTGCTGATATTTATAGTCAGTATGCTATATCAGTGATTTTCAACCAGGGTTCTGAGTTTATCGGGGGCCACAGCAAAATGGATCCAAAAATTTACAACAGCCTGCGAGTGTCCATTTCCACTACAATTACAAGAGAGCCGGCGGGCGTCCCACAACGAGTCTTAGCAACCAGTGACGTCATCTGTCGCTTTCAATGCTGTTGGAGGCCATAGTCTTAAACTGTGGCTACCGCAGCGTCTTTAGCGAGGGATGACATCATTAGTTGCTAGAAATCAGTTGGGAGACTTGCGGGATACCGGCTCGCTCCCTGGCAACCAATGCTTTGGTTGGTGGGTGGCCTGCACACCATACTTTTTAGACACATTTTCTGCAAAGTATGCAGTGCAGGCTGGCCAACAACTATATAATTGGTTGCTGAGGAGGTAGCCAGCTTTCCCACAAGGCACCGGGCTGATTCCCAGCTACCAATGATGTCATCCATCGCTAAAGACGCTGTCGGCAGCCCGGCTGAAAAAAGTAGTGCATTCATGTCTGCATGTTGATGTGTACAAATGCGTGGCTAAAAACGATGTGAAGCTCGCAGCTCAAAATGCTGCATGAGCTTATTTGTCAAGTTTGTCTGATGCATGGCAAAACGTGCACAACTGCAATGCACGATAATGCGATGCAAAAGTGTCAACAGGGCCTTAGACTCGGGTGCCTCGAGATTTTGTGGAGTTTAAAAGTGTGCCATCAAAAATGGTTGAAACACTGTGCTATATCACTCACCACTGATTTAGTGCTTGTATATATTAGGCAACACAATCAAGCAGCAACCCAACACAAAAATATCTCCGACCCAATTTGTGCCCCAACCCATAGTTTAAGAAACGCTGCTCTGGATAAACAATTCTGTCTACCTTTCCATGAAACATTTGTGGCCAAAAGAATACAAAAACCGTACCACTCGTATAAGGTAGATTGTGTGGGGCCTACACTAACCTAACCTACTGGATGCTAGTCATCATTTTTCTAGTAGACATGTGCACAGGCAAAAAAATTGTTTAGTTTCGTTTACTTTTCATTTGGATATCTAGTTATTTCAATTTTCGGGACTTGGGTCCGAAAGTCTATTAGTTTCGGGATTCGAACAAAAGCAGCAGTAGTATATACGCATTTTCGTTTTTGGATGAATTATTGTTGCAACAAAGGGACATTAGACAAAAAAAAAATTAACATTTTTTTTTACAGTCCACAGAAGAAAAAAAAAATGTGTGTGTCCCCCCATGCCGATGGGGACAAGGGCTTCTTCCCCACAACCCTGACCCGGTGGTTGTGGGGGTCTGCAGGCAGGAGGGCTTACTTGCATCAGGGTACCCCTTTAATTAAGGGGGCACCCAGATGCCGCCCCCCCCCCTGTGAATGAGTAAGGCGTACTTGTACCCCTACCCATTCACTAAAGGGTTAAGCTAAAATGTAAATAAACACACATCACTTTTAGAAAAAATCCTTTAACCACTTGCTGACCGGGTTGTTTACACCCCCTTCCTGTCCAGGCCATTTTTCAGTATTCAGCGCTGCAGTACTTTGACTGACATTTATTCTGTCATGCAACGCTGTACAGAAAATAATTTTATACCATTTTTGGGCACAGACAGAGCTTTCTTTTGGTGGTATTTAATCACCACTGGGGGTTTTATTTTTTACTATATAATGAACAAAATGTACCGAAAAATTGGGGGAAAAAAAACTGTTTTCCCTACGTTATGTTATAAAACAGTTATTATTACCCAAATTTTTGGCAAAATATAAAAGACGGGGTCACGTCGGGTAAATAGACACCAAACATGTCAAGCTTTAAAATTGTGTGCGTCCGCGAACTCGCAAAAACTACCATACCCAAAATTGGCCATAGGCGACGCTTTAAAAGCTTTTACCGCTCATCAGTTTAGTGTTATCAGTGATTGATGGCCCTAGAATGATTGCTCTCACTGCGATGTTCGCTGCGATACGTAACATGTGCGGCTAAAGGTCACTGATGATACTGTAATACACATCACTGCCTGCATTCAGAAGAGGAGGAGGAGATCAAACGGAGCTTGTGTACTGAGCTCCGTTTGATCTCCGGCCGCAGAGCTGCTGTGCTGGTCCTGGACTCGCACCGGGCACAGCGGAGCTCGGGATTGCCTGCAGCGGCTGCTGCGCACGCATATTACAAGCGATGTAAGTAAACAGCCATCGTCGGCTGTTTACATTACAGGCTGATTTCCCGCTCGTGCCCGCCGCCTAGCGGCGGGCACGAGCGGGGCGGGATGGGACATCTCTACAGACGCCTGAACACTTGTATGTAAACAGCAATCGCCGGCTGTTTATATTCAAAGCCAATTTCAAAGCCGATTTTGGCGGCGGGCACGAGCGGGGGGGGATGGGACGTTTAAAAACGCCCACCCGCATTCAAGAAGCCGCTGTCCGGCCGTTTAATTACAACGGCCGGACAGCAGGTGGTTAATTGAAATTTTTTTCTTACATTTTTTTATTTAAAAAACAAAAACAAATGGCTCCATCGATGTAATCCAGCATCAATCACAATGCACAACACCCACCGACCTGCTGAATTAAAAAGAGTCCCGCCGCGCGCCGACTCCCCGAACCCGACGAAGACTCACTGCAAAATGACATCTCTGGCCAGACTCTAAACAAATGGGCGAAACGTTCTGTGATGTCATGGGGCTCATTCCATCCATTTGACATTCTCAGCTGTCAAATACCAAAAAAGCATTCGGGAGCTCTTATCTGACATGCTGAGAATTTGTAATATTGCTGTACATTTTTTGGGACATTTTTAGTAGTGGGTATACTTGAGGCCTCTGGATGACACTGGTATTTGGATGTGCAGTACTGGTACCTGATAACACTGGTTTTTTAGGATGACAATCAGAGAGGCTGATTGGTGCTGACAAGTTATGTGAGCGTCACAAGCTGGCACTGTGGTAGACACTGAGATCTACTGCTGGCACTATTGACACTGAAAGCTGATGATTTGTGCTGCAAATGTGGCACTGATGAAACTAAATAGCACTGATGACACTAAAGGTCACTGATGATACTGTAATCACACTAATGGCACTGTGGATCACTGATGGGACTGTACAATGCACTGACACTGCGAAATTGCACTGATGACACTGTGGATCACCGATGAGACTGTACAATGCACTGACACTGTGAAATCGCACTGATGACACTGCGGATCACAATGATGAGACTGTGAAATCGCACTGACATTGAAATCACATTGATGACAGTGCAGATCACACCGAATTGCACTGATCTGTAGCAGAGTGTACTGTTTAGTAGTGTATATCACTTTAATTCTTACTATGTACGATCGCTGTGAAGCTCTCAGTCTCCTCTCCCACATCAAAATGGTGTGTAAGAGAGGAGATGGAGACAAGGCTCCAAACCACAGCCATTGTTTACACTTTTGACAGCTGTGAATAGTCACAGCAGATCGCAAGGTATAGAGACGATTTCACTGACTTCACCTTGTATTGGAAACCGCACTGTCCGTTGGTGCACAGTTGCACCGCTCGAGCGCACACGGGTGCGCGCACGAGTGGCAGGGGGGTGAAGGGCATCTGCAAGGCTCCCGTCCGCCAACAGATGGGAGGTGGTTAATAGACCGTCAAATGCTAAAATAACAAAACCAGCTTTTGTTTAAAGGGTAACTCCACTTGAAAAATATAAAAGTAAAAGAAACCTTGTTTACAAAAATTATTATAGCATATATAATTGTCACACAAGCCTTTTTGTAGTTTAATGCTATTAAAATGTACCTTTTTATTTAAAGCTGTAGCTGCTGTAATATTCTACATCTGTCAAAAAAATTAATGCAATATGGTGACCTAGAGGCGTTCTGTACACCGTTGGAGCACTTCCTGCTTCTGTGATTGGCTGACTGATTTTGGAAGGAATTTCATTTTTTAGTGAGTACTCCCTAAGGGTTAATTACTAGAAAAGGGATGCAGACACTGCACTGTTCTCTATTACAACATAGGAAGCCCACCAGCTGATTATGATGAACCCAGACACTTCCATTCAAGATCAGTTTGGAAAGGACATGCTGCCTGCAACCAACAGCTTTTTCTTCATAAAATCCTTGCAATGTACACAGATCAGCCAGAGAGGACTGATTTCTTGTCATCAAGAGTCACTTTTTAAATATTCACATTTAATCTGGAGGTCACCTCCGCAGTACTTCTTCCCTGCCACAAGATGGCCAACACCATTCAACCCACCAACCTGCAATTGGACATTAAAATGAGAAGCAGCACAGTGAAAAGAGAAGCAGCACAGTTATGAGCTCACTCTGCTTTCTTTTCCCATCAGTGTGCTTTTTGTCAGGAAAATAACTAATTAACTCTTTTACTGCTTCTTCCTCTCACACTCAAGCCCTGCTATACAGGGACTGCAAAGGGCTGATAGCAGGTCAAATCCAGGTACCTGCACTGCTTGCATATAAAATATTTGGAGACCATGATGTCTAAAATAGGCACCAGAGCTAGATCTAATGGCCTTCCCGGGAGTTGCACGATACGGCCGTGCACGCAGCACAGAGCTGTACATGCCGGCCTTTTCTTGTGTGAATGAGGCCTAACTGATTGGCTTATTCTGCTGCTTCTTTCTCTTACACTATCCAATAACAGAGCTGCACTAATTTGTGTCTATTATATCTGCCTAGAATTTAGCTTTAAAGTGTTTGTATAGCCAAAAGTTTTTTGGATAGTTTTGGATAGAGAGGAGAAGGGTTAGAACCTGTGTTAGGTTGTTGATGAGATTCACCTTCTCTGTTTGTCCCGGTGACCATTGTAACTGAGACAGAAATTTATGGTGATTCCAAAATGTAACAGTTGTCACCAGAACCAGAACCTTCAAATGGGGTCATTGTTTCCATGACAACCATCGAAGAAGAAAATTGCCTTCACCTTTGAGGTTTACCATACACACTACAATCTACTCTTGATTTACCAAATGTATGTTATCTGAAGACCTACCTAGTCTATCCAATTTGTATCCAATCAGGCTGGCCCGTGCACGACATAGTTTCATAGTTTGGATCTAAAAGAGATTGTATAATCACAGTATACGGAGTTAATAGCACAGGCGCCAGCACCAGTAACTGTGTGAGAAAGTAAAGTAATACACTCTCGAGGCAGCTCCCGCTGGTTTAGGGAAACCAAAAAGCTGAAATGAGAAACAAAGAGAGCGCCTCCATCGTGTAAAAACGCTTTAATAAAACAGTATATAAAGAGCTAAAAGCATACTCACAAACAGATGAGATAAATAGGCATATAATGTATATCAGCAAACGAAAAAGCACTGGGATCGTAAGTATCCGGCTCAGCCGACAAGCTGCATGGTTTACACATAACCTGAAAACAGACAAAATGGAAAACCAGAAACAGCCCACGGAAAATTCCAGAAAGCTGTACCTTACAGTGACTAAAACTATTGTTGGATTAAACGAATAAATTCATTGAGTTAAGTGGGTGCAGGGGATGACACAATCCCATGGGGCCACTTCATTATATTTGTGGCCCTGACAATCTGTGTCTAACGCGTTTTACATGATCGAGGCACACTCTTGTATCATGTATGGTGCGCTATATAGATTTTCTCTAACTTCCTATTGTGTCTCCTGGACAGGAAGTGAAGGGAAATCTCCCCTCCCTTCCCATCCAACAGGATGCTGATAGGAAAAAAAGGAACTCCTTTCTACCCATGCTGCTGTTTCCAAATGGTATGCTTAAGCAGTGGCATGTCCATGTGCAGCTTGGTGTCCAATCCTGGCATTTGCTGGGTGAAGGAATAAATGCCATATGGAGGAGTTATGTCATCCCACAATGGACAGACACTGAATCCCTGAAGGAGACTGGATGAAGACGGAGTAATGATGGAGGGGTCCCTTTGGAAGGTAAGTCTGCCATACTGTGCAAATATGACCAAAACCCTGGGTGTCAGCAGCAGAGTTTGCATGCGCTTTAAAGAGACTCTGTTGCAAGACTATTCATTTCAACAATCTTCCCATAACATTATATAACATATTGTAGGCATACTATTTTCCTGTAAAAGCCTCCCTTGTATAATCATCCAAAAGCACACCAGCATGCAGCTCACCTTTCTTACCATTACTAGATTCCCACTTACTGGTCTTCTGAGGCTCCCTTTACACGGGGTGATCTGGCATTCCTACATCAAAAACCTACGGATTCCTGCAGCAGGAATACAGCGTGTCCTGTTCAGATGTGGCCGCCGTGCCCATTAAAGTTGATCACAGGGTGACAGGGGCCACATCTGTCAGTGGCAGTCTGCATGTAATTTTATGGCAAGACAGGAGGCTTCATATTTTGCATAACTTTCTTTACTGAAACCTCATAGCAGCAAGGAACATAACAGAAAACAAAAGTATCCAATAGCAGCACACAGCATGTTATAAAGTCCACCCACACGAAGATCCATCCTCTTTTCTTGCTGCTACCTCATGGCAGATAGATGCGGTTTGGATGAGATGATTGTCGCTGGATGCAGGAAAGATGCATCCAGCGACAATCATCTCTCCTAAACCACATGCAATTGTACATAGTACAATTACTGACAGATGTGCCCGCTGACATCCTGTCAATAACTTCAATGGGTACAGCGGCTGCATCTAAATGGGATTCCTGCCGATGGAATCTATAGGTTGTTGACGCAGTACCAGAATGTTCCGTGTGAATGAGGTCTTAAGCATTGATGCTGTACAGTGCATTGTGAAAGTATTCACCCCTTTATTGTTTTTCCTGTTTTATTGCATTTTAACCTGGAATAAAATTGATTATTTGGGAGTTTGTACCATGTAATGTTAACAACATGCCAACCACATTGTAGGTACAAAATACTTTTATTGCAACAGAAATAATAATTTTAAAAAAATGCCTTGCGCATCTTTTAGGGTTTCCCATGATCTCCAAAAAGCTCAATTGTATTCTCATCGGATCTTCTTCCATGTTTTTGGAGAGTCTGCCACATCCTGTTGGGGAATTCCAAATGTGTATTTTTTTTTCTTTCAGCAATGGCTTTTTTCTTGCCACTGTTACACAAAGCCCCACTGTGGAGTGTATATAGGGTTGCCACCTGTCCAGGATTCACCCAGACAGTTCGGGTTTTGAATGCTGTGTTCGGGTTTCATGGCAGCAAAAACCCTGACACAAGTTGTCAGGCAGACAGAGGCAACCAAAATTAAGATAGGGGATACCGGCCCCCCCACTGAAAATAGTCTCAACTGTGATATTTACATAATAATGGGTGGCACTATTTACATATGAATAAGCCGCAACTCATTCGCCCCAAAAAATTTTGTGCGTCGCTAGAGTGTTCGGGTTTTGCTTGAAGAAAAGGTGGCAACCCTAAGTGTATAGCTTAAGGTGGTGGTGCTATGGACAGATACTCCAATCTCCGCTGTGGATCTTTGCAGCTTCCTAAATGTTATCTTTGAGGTTTTGGTTGCCTGGTCTGTGAGTTTTGTCTGCCTTCTCTTGTAAGCTATGCAGTGGTGCCATATTCTGTACACTTTGTTATCATGGATTTAACGGTGCTCCGTATAATGTTTGAATTTGTGTTTTTTTATAGCCCAACCCTGATCTATATTTCTCCACAACTTTGTCTTTGACCTATTTGGAGAGCTCCTTGAACTCCATGTTGCTTGCTTTGTGGTGTTGCAGACTTGGGGGCCTTTCAGAACAAGTGTATTTATATCGACTTCATGTGACAGATCATGTGACACTTTGATTGCACATCACAGATGGACCTGGATCAACCTATTATGGGACCTCTGAAGTGAATTGGTTGGGTCACATCTTATTTAGGGTTTTTTAAACCTTATTAGGGTTTTTTTTTTATAGCAAAGGAGGTGAATACTTCTGCACACTTAAGATTTCTGGGTTTTTCGTCTTAATTGTGTCACGATAAAAATTACTTTGTACCTACAACGTGTTTGGCATGTTATGTACATTACATAGTACAAACCTCAAAAAAATATTTTTAATTCCAGGTTGTAATGCAATAAAACAGGAAAAACTACACGGAGGGTGAATACTTTCCAGGGATCCCAACCTGAAAAAAGTTATTTCAGGGAGGTGCCCTTCTCATTTCAGGGAAGTACCCTCTGTTGTCCATCCGCAGGGGCACCCCCCTGAAATGATGGCAGATAGTATGGGAAGCAACAGCTTCTTTGCTATATGCTGTTTTGTTTTTTTAGTATTCTGACAGCTGCTGCGGTCAGAATAAAAACCAGGAAAAACAAAAACCAGCATAGGAATAAATAGCTAGATTGCTATTGGCTATTTCCATTTGCAATAGACAATAGCAAGCTGGCTATTGCATCCGCCCTCTGCTGCTGTCAATCAGCAGAGGAGGACCTGATGGAGAACTTCAGGTCCACCTCTGCTGATTGACAGCAGCAGTGGGCGGGTGCAATAAATAGTCTGCTATTGCAAATTGAAATAGCCAATAGAAGCCTAGCTACTCATTCCTATGCTGTTTTTTTTTTTCTCTGACTGACGGCAGCCCGGATGTCAGAAAACCCCCCCAAAAAAACAGACAGCAGGGAAAGGTTTACTCTCCCAGATAGAACAGAGGAAACCTTTCCGGGTGAAAAAGTTTCTCTCCCGGGCGGCCTGAAGCCACTATCTAATAGCAGGAGACTCCCGGAACGTCCGGGAGAGTTGGGATATCTGACTTTCACAAGACACTGTAGCACGGGCTTCACAGGTGCCCCCTGGGAAGACTATGTCAGTGCCTTCCGAGGAGTTCTCACACCCTAACTGCAAGGGGAAAAAAGGCTTTTTTACAGATGCTTGTAATGTTGTACAGCACATGATGTGTGGGATGAAGTGCATGCCATCAACGACGGCCAGTTTCTTCCTTCTCGTCTGCTGGTCCATCACTCACATCATGTAGCTTATCTTGTGCATCTTTCTTACTCCTAATTACCATATCAATCTAGAAATGTGTAAACCTAGCTACTGACTTTCTTACTCACTGTATTCCTATCGCAATGCTGATGTTATAAAAGGAGAGTATATGCTGGGACTTTAGAACTTTTTTTTTAATAACCCTCTATAGCAGGGGTAGGCAAACTCTGGCCATCCAGCTGTGGTGAAACTACAAATCCCATCATTAATCTGCCTTCAGAATTCATGTCTGTGGCTGTCAGAGCCTTGCAATGCCTAGTGGGATGTGTAGTTTCAGCACAGATGGAAATCCAAAGTTTGGCTCCCCCTGCTTTATAGTATCCTCCCTTGCTTTTCCCAAAGCAGCTACATAAAAAGTTATTTAGGCCTAATTCAGACGGGGCGTACACGTCCACGCATGCCTGTAAACAGGCCAATCCTGGGAGGGACAGGTGCTGCCTGTAATTGTACACGGCAGCCTGTTCTTCCCCCTGGGAGGACACGGATGTACACTGTCATCCGCACACCCAAAATTGCTGATCCGTGTGGGTCCAGGTGTCTGCACTTGGACGCAGACAGTGTTCGTCCAAGTGCGGACAACCGCAGGGATCTCAAGATTCGCTAATGTTCAGGGAGTCTCCCGCTATTAGATAGCGGCTCCCTGACGTCCGCGAGAAAGGCATTTTCTCCCTGAAAGGTTTACTCTGAGTAAACCTTTCCGGTAAGATATCAGTGGGTAAAGTTTCAGAGTGAGGCTTGCCTCCTGGAGGAAGGTCATGTGATCTCTAGAGTAGCCTCAGAACAAGGCTTGGCTCTCAGAAGGAAGAATCAATTATATGTCCTGGTTGTCTAGTTATAGAGAACATTTATTTCATTTGCTGCCCATAGCAACTAGTCAGCTGTGTATCAGGGACTTTACTCCTCAGCGTTTTTTTAAAAAGGTCTTGGGCTGTCTACAACCGGTCCCACGCGGATGTGCAAGTTTGGCTGTGCGGATGACAGTGTACAGCTGTGTCCTCTCATAGGGAAGTCCAGGCTGCTTTGTGCAATTACGCGCAGCCCCTTTCCCTCTCGGGATCGGCCCGTTTAAGGGAGTGCACGGCACACGGACATGTACGCCCCGTCTGAATGAGGCCCTAGGGAGGTGAGGTGCAGAGAAGCTGGGCCAACACAGGCAGACACTCCCAGAAAAGGAGACAGCTTTGATGTGGAAGTACAAAGGGGGCCATGCTAGGGAATTGTTCCTTCCTGTAGTAGCCGATTTTTTTTAGCATGTTATTAAAAGCCACTTTAGAAAGGAAAAATGCTGCAAGTAAGCATTTAATATATTGATTTTGCTGTGCTTTAACCTGCTTTTTTTTAAAAAAAAAAACACAAATGGGGACGGGGTCTCTTTAAAGCAATGTATATTTTAAACTGGAATTCAGTTGTAGTCTATATACTTGACCACATGTATGAATAGAATCTGGTTTACAGAAGAAAGAGGGATTCGATAGCAAAGTTGGTAGATTTTAAGAAAGAAGCGATATTTGCAGAGGTTGTCCCCAAATATCAGACTGATCAGCCTCTATTGTGTAGCTAATAAACTGCACTGCGAACTCTCATAGCCAGCCACTCATCAGGGGAAGGAGATACTCTGTGTTTTGATCGTGCGTACTAATAAAGCTTTGAAGTAGAAAAAAAAAGCAGCCACGAAGCAGCAGTGAGAGTTCCTGGAGTCCTGGAGAGGGAGGGGAGACATGGCTGAGCTGTATGTGAAGCCGGGTAAGAGGCTGTGGAAAGGGCTGGGAGGTGGTTACATACTCGGGGGGATAATTATTCATGATGACTACGTTATATGACTTCAGTTTGGCCTCATTTAGTAAATCTGCTTAGTTACAGCTAAGTGTATCCAGGGATCTAATGCGGCTTATGTCATACATGTGATGTGTGACTAGTCAGCTACCGTCCATGTCAACACAGCTCCCTGTCATAGAAGAGGTTGGATGTTATGTGGGGACACACCGGGAAGTCTGATAACAGCAGCACATTTAAAGCAGAACTCCGGGGGAAAATGATTAACCCTTTCAGTGGGGCTACCCCCGCACTGCAAGGGTTAACTGCGTGTTTTTGTCTAGGGAAGATGATAACAAAGTTATACTTTCCGGATCCTTAAAGCCAGCCAGCTGTCACAGCGCTCAATCTAGCCTTTGTCCTATCAAAGCAATTGCAACAGTTTTAGCTTATTTTTTTATGTGCAAATTGCCTTTCAACATGTGCGCCTGTTTTGACCTGAGCTTGCACTATTACGCAAGTTCCCAACTATTTACCTCATGTGCGCCTGTTTTCACTAGAGCTTGCCCTATTTTTCCGATTGCACGTGTTTTGCGAAAGTGCGCAACTATTTACCTCTGCACTTGTCCTGCGGCTGTCTGAAGCTGGAGCATCATCTAACAAAACAATTGCTACTTAAGAAGTCCCCATGACCACTTCTTCAAGAAGCGACAGTTAAGCTTTTTGCCTGAAGTTACAAAGTCTTCTTTCCTGGAGTCTATTAAACCTCATTTATCAACATTACACTAGCATCATAAATCTGGCGCAAATAAATCCTATGCAACCATATGCGAGTTCAAACACTCCCAATTGCTACGGATCAGGTGAGTATTACTTTTTTTATTTTCCTCCCTAGACACAAACAAGCAATTAACCCTTGCAGTGCGGGAGTAACCCCTTCTTAATAATAATTTTCCCCTGGGTTCCTCTTTAACTTTTCAAGAGAGTAAAGATTTAACCCACTGCCCCTTGGAAGAGTAACTACAGAGGGGGGGATTTATCATCGCAATTGCGAGTGTTTGAACTTGCATGTGGTTGCATGGGATACATAAATGAGATTAAATAGACGCCAGGAAAGAAGACCTGTAACTACAGGCAAAAAGCTTAACTGTCGCTTCTTGAAGAAAGTGGTCATTGGGACTGCTAAAGTTGCGATTGTTTTGTTAGATGATGCGCCAGCTTCAGACAGCCGCAGGACAAGTGCAGATGTAATCAGTTGCGAAATTTTGCAATACATGTGCAATTGGAAAAATAGTGCAAGCTCTAGTGAAAACAGGCGCACATGGTAAAAGGAGCGGTTAAACAGATTTGCACTGGACGCCCAATATAGCTGCTCACGTACAGAAAGATTGTTCACCACCTTGACGCCATTTCTAACCAAAGAATTATCTCTGAGTCAACTCAAAGAAGTGGTGTCTCTTTTCAAAGATACGGAGTGGTACCACAAGGCTAAATTAACTGCATGTCTAGGCCCTCTAGATATCCTTTGGCGTTCCCCAGCGTGATGTTACCTAGTTTAACTCATGCTACGCTCCTCTGATTGACCTGCATAGCACCTTTTGCTGTTTATCAATATTGTGAACTTGTAATACTTGCGGCAAATCTGCCTGTTTTGTAACGTTTGGAAAACTTTCAATAAAAATTACATGCAAAAAAAAAAACCAAACAGATTTGCACATTAAAAAAAATTATTCTAAGAGGCTAAAACTGTCGCAATTGCTTTGATAAATTCCCCCCAGAATCTCTTCTTTTAGCCCCCATTCACCCCTGGCTGGTTTGTTGCACATTTCCCAAGGCACGAAAACGCTCAATATATAGCAACCCATTATTTTCAGTGGTGCCCCTTCTAACCTGACCGTTGTGTCACTCGAAAAAGTCCATGAGCTTTATTCACGCAGAAAACTGTCACTGTCGCACCCCTCTCCTGGCCCAATCAGTTGGGGCTGGGGAATTTCCCAACCGGCAGCTACACATCAAAAAGGAGCGGGAAATGCCCCTTTTGGGCCGGCTCCGCCCAGTTGTTATTTATTGCCCGGGACCTGCCAGTAGACTCTGGCAGGTGTCGGCCAATAGGAAACAGTTGGGCGGAGCTAGCTAGATGTCAACGCTTGCTCCGCCCAATTGTTTATATTTTGCCGGCATCTGTCAGATTTGCCATTATGCGTTTGGAATTCGTTTAATTTTCTTTAAAATATTTTAATTTTCTTAACTTTAAAATTTTCGTTTAAAAAAAAACAAAAAACTTTTTAAACATTTTGTCCCCCTCCTTTTAATTAAATTTTTTTTTCTATTCTGCTCGCTACCTCGGAGGTAGCGAGCAGAATAGCCGAGCCGAATTTTCTATTTACTTACTGCCGTTTGGCCCCTATGAGAATAGGGGCGAACGCCAGTGTATGAGCTGCCAGAGATTCAGCTCAGCCGATCCAGATGTTGGATCAGCTGAGTCGAACTTCTTCTGCACTTCTTCTCAACCGAACATGCAGAGCATATTTGGCTGACCTGAAGGCAGCTGATGTACGGCTGATTTTAGCCAATGTACGGCTGAAATCAGCCATACAAGGCTGAAGTGAATAGCCAAACAGCAGTCGGCTCACTTCTCTTCGGCAGCTAAGTGAATAACCCCCTTAGTGTTTGGATAGAGTGGGGAAGGATTAGAACCCTCGTTACCAGGTAAAAAGAAAGAATGCGGCCACCATATCTAAGCTGCAATATATCACATTTTTTGGGTTTTGATAAACTTTAACCTATTTTTGACACTAAAAGCCTCGGGCTTAGAACTGCCAGTGGCTCCAGCCAAAGTGCTGTCTTTGTCAGCATAAGAAAAACATCCAAATCTGCTGTATTGTAAATTTAGAACTATGTTATATATTCTGAAACATTCAGTAACTATGGTAACACAGCATGCCGGTTTCTAAATATATTCATAAAACCTGACGCTATTTTTGTTTTTAAAAAACAGCTGATGAAGTATAAAAGTAACAAAGTTAATTAAGTACTTAAAGTGACATTAAACCCTCAGATTTTTTAACATAAACCAATACTGTAATGTGTACCTACTGTAATCCATGGTAGTTTCCCTTCTCTTTGCTGCTCTTCCTTTTAAATCCTCATGCCGGGGGAGAACTTCCCTTTGCAGCTGACTGCCTCTTCCTTTAGTGCTGGCTCAGGTTGCAAACCTACACACAGACACCATGTAGCCATTCCAGAGACAAGGCAGTCTGCTGCAAAACAGAAGTTCTGCTCAGCATGAGAAGAGATACCGATTTAAAAGGAAGAGCAGCAAAGAGAAGGCAAACAACCATGGATTACAGTAAGGCGCACATTACAGTATTGTTTTATGTTAAAAAATCTGAGTAATTAATATCACTTTAAGGCCCCTTTCATGTGGTGTTCTGATCAAGTCCGTCTGAAGTTTTTCAGGCATACCTGATCAGAATCTTACAGTGTTATTCACAGAAGGATGAAGAGTTTGGAGAAGGCACGAGAAGTTAACAATCTAGGACAACATAGCTGATCTGGAAAGTGAGCTGAATTGGAGAATTGTTCCAAATCAGCTATTTTGGCCTGGATTGTTCACTTCTCCTGCCTTCTCCAAACTCTTCACCCTTTAGTGCAGGGGCGCCCACAATTTTTTGTTCGGAGATCTATTTTTCAAATGACAAGCTCAATGAGATCTACCATCAAAAGAACACCTGCATTCAGGTGGGGGGGAGCATGGCGGTGCATTGAAGTCAATGGCACCGCACCCACGCCCCTCACCCGCAGTGCAATCGCCCGCACCCGGAACGCAGGCTCATTAGTGCCTGCATTCTGGTCCAGTGCCATCTGCAAAAATACTGCAAGCACTATTTTTGCAGATGGCACTGGACCGGAATGCAGGCAGGCGATCGCACTGTGGGTAATGAATGGTGAGGAGCCTCTGTACAGCGTGCTACTCCCCTTTGAGAAACTCATGAATGAACAGGAAGTGATATGAATGAACAGGAAGTGCTTTACAACCGGGGACACATAGTCCTATGTGTCTCCAGTTATTTACAAACACTGGAGTGATCAGCTGATCGCTCCAGTGTTTGTCCTGCACAGAGGATTGGTACATATTACTGATATGTACCGATCCTCTGCCGCTCGGCCACGCACACAGGGGGCTCAGCTTCTCCTCTGGATCTCTGCTGCTCTCCCAGGCAGAGGCAGCGGGGGATCCGAAGAGAAGTGAGGGAAGCACTTCAGCTGCGGGGGGGAATTGGAGTACGGAGCAGCAGCATGTGCGTTGAGGAGAGAGAGAGCCGCCGGCTGTCAGATCCAGGCCGAGCGGCTCTCTCTCCTCACCGCTCGGCGTGCTGCTGTGATAGCGGCTCCGTCCTCCGCCACCGGCTGCAGCGCTTCGTTCTCTTCTCCTTGGATCCCCCGCTGCATACAGATGGGTGAGAGCAGCAGGGATCCAGAGAAGCCCCACGGCAGGAGGACAGGACATCGCGCTCTACCAGGGATCGCTTTGCGATCGACTGGTAGATCGCGATCGACCTAATGGGCACCCCTGCTTTAGTGAATAACCCTGAAAGTGTTAGTCTCTGGGGTGTTTGATGTAAATGGATTATGTCCAATGACATCAGAGTCCGTCTAGGTCCAAAAAAAAAGGAACAGAGTTCTGTTTTGAACGGGACGGATCGTAGGTAATCTGATGTAAATGTACACACTGCTTACATCCGACTCCCATAGACCTAACATGGGTCTGGTCAGTTTTTTGCTCCATTGCAAGATGGAGGGAAAAACCTGAACGTCCAATGATGTCACAAGAGTTCTCTATTGCTCCAATCAGAAGGGCATCTGTGCACAGATCCTCTTCTGATCCAAATGCACACCGGCCATGTAAAAGAGGCTTTAGTGGTTTTCATACTATATATAGAGATAACTTACAAAGCACTATGTACTCTTTGTGACATTACTGGAGAGGGGAGCATAGGAAACGTAAATATATTCTAGGGAGGGAGGGAATAAGTTAAACCTTTGCTTGCCCTAAGTTGAATGTTCCTCATCATCCGGGTGGCCTGTCAGTGGTGTGTAGTCCCAGAGAATGGGAGCTGGATCTATTGCAGAACGTTGCATCTAGAGTCTGCGAGTTGCAGGAATAAGGTGTTGAGATTGCTTTGCGTCTCTGATGAGGTCCACACTAATTCAACATGTAAACGTTTCTGCAGTATGGTTAAAAACATGGAAGAACCATCTTGTTTTAAATGTTTTTTTGTATACTTTACCAAGAAGAGGGGTCTAGGGGGGATTTGTTGTACCACAAACACAAAACATTGATGAAATGCTGCTTGGCGTTTTATATCTGCTCAGAATAGTAGAGGAGCTGCCCCTGGACATTTCATTCATACCTGGACATTTCATTCATATATCTCTACCGCAGTGTGTTCTGTGTATTCAAATCATGGTTGGGATGAGTTGGCATTTTTATACAAGAAGGCCAACTAGACCACTAATTGCCTCCTGTGGTATAGGTGTTGTTGGCAGCCAATCCTCTGTACAGACTAAGACTTTACGTACGCAGGCTGATGAGGTCCAACAGAGGAATCCTGCTGAAAGAATCTGCGGATTTGTGCGGTTGGAATTACAGGTGGTGCCAGACAGCTACGGATTCTTGGCCTGTACAAAGTAATGACAGGCTAACAGGAGCAACAGCTGTCCAATGCTATTCGCTTGTATGCACATATCAGTGGTTTCCTATAGCTAGAGGCAGACGTCCAGCTCTGGATGCAATCTTTCTTCGTCCAGAGCCGGTCATCTATTCGCTAGGCAGTGTGAAGCCAGTTTCCTAGCCAATCAGGTAGCTGGGAGGCAGGTCATGACATGCAGATAACCGCTGGATGTGTGGATACATGTGAATAGAGACAGATAGCCGTGGACAGCTGTAGGTCCTGTCAGCTTGTATAGCTAGAGCGACCAGAGCTGTCTGGAACCACCTATAATTACAGCCATAAGAATCCACAGATTCTTGCCACAGGAATCCGCTGCCAGACCTGATTAGCCTGTATGAATGAGGCTTTAAGGCTCAGGATTTGTTCTTCTCCCTGTTTCCTTGGTATTTTCTACTATAGACCAATAAAATAAATAATGGTACTTCATGTTTAAAACCTGTAACATGTTTTTCCTATTTAACAGGTAACAAAGAAAAGGGCTGGAATGACCCTCCCCAATTCTCGTATGGCTTGCAGATGTCTGGAGGTGGTAAACGCACACCGCTGAATAAAAGAGTCCCGGTACCTTTACAGGATCCCCCTGCAGGTAGGAGACAGGAGAAGAATCATGCTGTGACCTTCTTGTATAAATCGCAGTATGCAGTGAATCTTTTACTTCTCTAGAGATCACTACAGAGTTACATGTTTACTGTATGAGTCTTGACATACTCAGACTAGGAAGAAAGTGATGTCATTTACAACTTTTTGCCACTTAAGTGGGTATATGTACTGTTTGGATTTTGTGCTAACTAGGGATGTACCAATACTTTTTTTTTGGTATAGAGTACCGATATTTTTTTTCGGTACTCGCTGATACAGAATACCGTTATCCCGAGGTACCGTGGACCCGGGTTTATGTTAAAAAATCTGAGGGTTTAATGTCACTTTAAGCGGAGATCTGAAAAGCAAGTCTGTGTCTGCGGGTGAGGGATCTTTTTATGATTATTGCTAGCTCTAAACTTTATGGCTTGTTGCTTTGGTGTTGGGCAGAGGATTTTGTCCAATGTAAGAAATTTGGTGTATGCAAAAATACCTTTTTATGAAGTATATTCATGTGTAGCGTGTGCACTTTTGGCACAGTGGCATATTTACTGTTCATGCTGTAATCATTATATTCATCTGTAGTTTTGATCTTGTTTTTGTTTCATTTTAGCATCTTCAGGGCAACCACTTTCTTCTTCCACTCCTCCAAAGATGCCACCAGCAGGTTCAACAAGCAACATTGGCCCTCCTCCTTTGGGACAAGTCTCCTCACCCCTTAGAACAGACAACTCAAAGCCGTGTTCCAGTCAAACAGAATCGCAGGCTCCTGTAGATGTAAAGGATGTTCTAGTCCCACTCCGTGAAATCTTGGAGGCCTGCAAAGATCTCATTAAGGTGTTTATTGTTAAATTAAACTGGGCCATCACAACTTTCTGTTTATATAGAAGGATGGTGCTCATTATTTGTTACCAAAGTTTTGCTATTCTTAATTTTCTATCATTTGTAAAGGTATTGTCAAGTTTTAGGTAGAAGCTGTATGAATTCATAGAGCACTTCCTGACTGAGGACAGCTTTAGGAAGAAGTAGGGGAGATGCTTGTAGTGTGTAAATTCTTTTCATATTGTTACCTCTGTTTTGTAATGTTTGAATGTTTTGATACAAGTGAGCTCTGGGTAGCAGCCTGCAGGAGATGGAAAACTTTTTTCTAGGAGTCTTCATTTAGACTTTGTGGAAAAGCCAGACTCAGGTTGCATGGTCTCCTGCGGTCTCCCTGATTGGGACTTTGAGCTGTATAAAGATGCTCCTTAGGTTGTATATATACTGTACTGCATATATCGCAGCTTAGCATACCTTAGCAATTAAGAAACATGGAGCCGCTCTAACCTCTTGTCTCCAATCCCGCTGCTGGAACCTCTACAACTAAGACCCATTTTGGTGGCTGCAACATGTAAGCATTTGTTAGTTTGCTGCTTTTATGCCTTTTTCAAAATAAAGTATTGAATGGACAGATCCCCTTCGAGTGCCGGTTTTTACCTATTGCTTAGCCTACCTTAAACTTGGCTGAAGCACTTACATTAACCTACAGATGGACAAAAAGCCTTCTGTATTTGATAATAAAGTGTTGAATATCTCATGTATATACAACTTCTCAGTTTGCGATATGATCTCTTTACGATGGGTTTATCAGAACGTAACCCCGTTTGTATACTGGGGAGTATCTGTCGTTATCTGCATTATTTGATAGCTGGATACAAAAAAGTGTACCCACAAAGCTGTGTATAAAATGTGGCTAGAAGATTGGACACATCTCTAGAAAAAGGTTTTTAGAATTATTCCTCAAAATGGGTTCTTGATGAAAGCCCATAATAGTTTGCCACCATTACTGCAACAGCATATAAGGGGAATTGTTCCAACGGGGGACAAAGCAATAAAAAAAAAACCCTCCCCACCATATACACAATGAATGGGGAAAGAAGTACTAAAAATAATATTTGAAAGTGTTGATTTCTTTTTAGTATTATTAAATGTTCTACTTGCAGTCAGCAGGTGATGAGTTCTATACACAGACAGGAAATCTCTGAAAGCTCATATCGCTGCGTATGACTTGGAAGATATGCACTCCTCTCTTCTAGCAGACACAGCGCCATCTTCGTTGCTCAATTTCTTCAGGCTGCCAACTAACATGCAGGGAGCAATAGGGATTCTGATTTAACAGCCCATCATGCTTTGCGATCTGTCATACGTCCAATGACCAGTGCAATGTGTTGCCCATTTTGTTTCTAAAGTTTACATGTGAATTATTTTATTTTGCAGAAACAAGTGTTTCTTGATATAAGCAAGAGACTTGCCATGCTGGAAGAAATGTGGAACAGTGGAAAGCTATCAAGTCCTGTGCAGAGAAGAATGGGAATACTGGTAAAGGGTAGGCACCCTGCTCACATTACCTTTCTACCTTTTTATGGGAAAGTTGAAGAAGATGAGATGGATTTGTATCATTTGCCTAAGGCAAACTTGTACTAATGAAATTCATTATATACTAAACACTTGGGGCCATAAATATAAAACAGTGAATTTGACTTTTAAAAGGAAAACCACTGGTGGTGAATCAGTCACTGTCAGTAAAAACACATTCACCTGCAGAGAATGTTTGGTGAATGCCAAATTTACTGCTTTATAAATATGCCCCTTAATGTTAATCTATGAGGAGTTCTAATCTGTCACCTTATACAGACCACAGAACATGGAGGTAATTTCTCAGTCATATTATTGACAGCCGGGTACACATTGTTCCTTGTAACTCACCTTGCCTCTGACTCTGGGGGTCATGCCTGTAACTGCCAGTCTTGCAATTGCTCATGGGACTTGTAGTTCCACAAAAGCTGGAGGTCTGGAGTTGCCCACCCCTTGTTTTACAGAGAACAGTTATTTACTATATAAGAAGCCAGACTGGAATGTGGTGAAGCATATCCCTTTATTTTCCCTGGTAGTCATTCCGTCTAGTAGCCATGGGTAAGAATAAGATGCTTGTATTGACCTCAATCAGAACTGGAATTCTGCTGATGAAGTCCACAGGTCCCTGATGGTGGATCATGTAAATGAAGTCAGTCAGTGGATGGTGGGAGTGAAACGTTTAATTGCTGAAGCGAGAAACTTACCTCACGAGGAGCTGCCTGCAAAAGAAGAGGCCGTAACAGAGAGCACCGACAGCGGCCATCAGGACACCTAGGAGGCCATTTTAGTACATGGCCGTATTGCTATGCAGTCTACCCACAGTATCAAATGACTTTTTTCAGTCAATATTAACTTTGTTTTTATGGTATTTTTCTGGTTGACCTTTTTTTGGGATTAAGGAGATAATTTTCTTCTGTGGCATCTTTCAGGTTTAGTGATGGCAGCCATTTTGAGGACTGAGCCAATATTAACGTTTACGCAGCTTATCGGTTAAACAGGACTGGGGAATAACTGAGGTTGTCTATAGCTCATCTTCCACAATGGCTTCCTCCACAGAGCACTTTACATTGACTAGCCTGCTGCTGACCTAAAAGAATTTGCAAAGTTTCTCTATTATCTGAGCCATGAATGGCAATGAAGAGGAAACTGATGGAGCTGTTATGCATTTTTCTGCAGGATTATTAAATCAGCGACGACCTGTTCTCTTCTTTTAAATTGCTTAACACCAAGCCTTTAATTAAATGATCAATACACTGAAACTGACATATTTTATTGATGAATAGGCGTTATAATCATCTGGTATTTTTTAATAAATTTGGTTAAAATTTGAACCGTATTAGTTTGTTATATTTATGTTCCAAATTCACAAGCAAAAATGCTTTCATAGTATCCTGCGGTTCGAAGATTTCTTGTCACGATTTCTGTCACAGGTCGGCTGGGTAGATCGGGAGGTGAGCAAACACATACCGGTACTCGCTCACTTCTCGATCCTGTGTCGGCAGAGAGCTGTGACAGGGGAGGGGCTGGATTCCCCCCTCCCCTGTCCGATCCTCCAGCGCTGACTGGCGGAACGGACGGGGGAGGCGGCGGCTACAGCTGGCTCTGCCTCTAGATAGGCAGAGCCAGCTGTCACTCACGCAGCTGGGTGGATCCAGACATAAGGACGCTAGTTTGTGTCCTCCCGTTACTCTTAGGAGAACTATGGGGAAAAGCCTTATCCCCATAGTTCTCCTTTTAAGAAGAAAAACTTACAAAAAAAGCACCCAATTAATATATATTCAAAAGTTAAAAGTGAGTTGTTAATGCTTACTCTAACCTTAACTCTAAAATCTAATCCCTGCCCTGAACATAACTCTTCAAATGTAGCTGAATCCCAACAATGAACTTGCTCTCTTGTGCTCTGTTTTATTATGCCAAGCGTCTTGTTATATCTGTTCAAGCAGTACAAAAAATAGCTTCCAATCCTGGCAGAAATCCAGCGTTGTCCTGTGTGCTGTGCTATTTCATGTTAAAGATGTCACCAGCACACCATATTGAAGTGAAGAACACGTCTGTTTAATGACGCTTCATGTCAAAACAAATAGCAACGTTTCGGGGCCACACAAGGTCCCCTTCATCAGGCTTGAAATGGATTTCAATTTGTTTTGGCATGAAGCATCAATAAACAGACATGTTCTTCAATATGGTGTGCTGGTGACATCTTTAACTAGTTTCAGTATTGGCGGCTCCATCCGCAATCACTTCGAGCACCCACGCTGACAGGGATACCCGGTAAGGAGTGCAGCAGGATTCTGGAATACATACATCTGTGCTTTTTCATGCACTATTGTAAGCCCTGTCCACCTTCCCCTCTTCATATCTCCATTTGCATAGTTCTAACACACTTCCTGTCCTAGGGTGATGACTCTACTGCTCCACAGATACAGTATGGTGAGTGAGTGTTGCCTCCCAAGGACAGGATTGCTAGAAAACGAATGCAGCCACCACTACAAAAGACTGGTAAGCTGCATGATATGACATTTTTGTACACTTTTAGGGTACATTTACACCAAAATTGGAAGGTACTCGCATCTCAATGGAAGATTCATTAACTTGCGACTGTACTGATTTCCTTCCAATCCATTGCATTCTGTCGTATATTTTCTTTTTTTTTGGCAAGCTTCATGTGAAGTAACGTGCCCTGAGTGGAGATACAGTAATACCTTGGTTTACGAGCATAATTCGTTCCGGCAGCATGCTTGTAATCCAAAGCGCTTGTATATCAAAGCGAATTTCCCCATAGGAAATAATGGAAATTCCGATGATTCGTTCCACAACCCAAAAATATTCATATAAAATGATTACAATACTGTACTGTAATATAATACTGTACAAAATATAAAGAAAAATAAACCAATTACAGGTACCTTTGTGGCCGGTGTGAGAGGGACAAGAGAGAGGAGCATTATTGTGTAGGACAACTTTCACTATCACTAACGGAATCACTGTTATCAATTGACTCACTGGAATCTTTTTCATTTCGTGAAACCTTAACAAGGAATCTGTCCAATGTGACATTGCATTGTCGTTAAACAGACTCATCGCTCGCACTGCTACAGCCTTATTCGGGTGGTGCTTTTCTACAAAATTTTGCTCTTATTGCAAGACATTTGCTTGTATATCAAGGCAAAATTTTTCATAAATGTTTGCTTGTCTTGCAAAATGCTCTCAAACCAAGTTACTTGTAAACCAAGGTATTACTGTACTTCACTGTAATGGTTTGCGATGCGGGGTGCATTGATGCACTGCGTTGAGCTCTACTTTTTTTTTTTCAGTGTAATGTACTGCAACAGAGCACAACTCTGCAGGATGACCTGTCCCTATTCACACCCATTCATTTTTCGTTGCCCTTGCGTTACCATCCCTCAAAAAATAGATGGTAACACAACAGATCTGGTATGATTGGGGCCTAAAAACAGGCCTAACATTCAGAAACTCTTGTTCTATACCACGGAGGTTAAATATCAGGTTGATCAAAGAGAAATACTACGATATTCTTTAAAAAAAAAAAACAGCTTTACATGGTTACTGCAACGAATAAGTATCTATCAAAGTCAGTAATGTTTTTGGTTTAACAATGACTTTGGGCCTTATTTAAAAAGCAGTCACTGTAAGGCCATGCTGCTGCTTTATAAATGCAGCTCAGTCATTGTGAAAGCAATAAATAAAAAAGGCAGATTTATAAAGCAATGTGAATTGTTTTACAAATGTGAGTGAAACCATAAAAACTTCAATTAATGGGGGGGTGGAGGGGTCGTAGTGATCTGAGCCGTCAGTCACAAGGCCAGCCTCTCCTACAATCGAGAAGTGTTCTCACCTGGGTTTATTAAACAATGTCATGATCTGTGCATTGACTTTAACTAGGGTCAGTTAATGGGACACATTAAAGCAAAACTTTGGAGAAAAAAAAGGGGGCTACCCCCTCACTGCAAGGGTTAGGTGCTCGTTTGGGTCTAGGTAAAAAAAAAAGTTCTAGCCACCTGATCCTTAGAACAAACCGGCTCTTAGGCTGCTCCCTTCCTCCTCGCTTTTCCTTCACGGCAGCGGTCCTCGAGTCAGCACGTTCTATACAGTGTTATTAGACGTGAGGACACCCATGGGGACATCCCATCGCTGCAAAGGAGGAGACAGGCAGGAGACAGCGATGTCACAGCTGGCCGGATCCAAGGATAGAGTGAGAATAACCCTTGCAAAGAAGCAAAAATGGACAAATTTGGATCTCTGTATAAAAAGAATTCTTCTTGCAAAACATGTTTATTAAAAGCTTTCTTAATTGAAAATCTGTGTTTTTAGATGTAATGATACAATATAATCTACAATGTAGTCTAGAAGCATAATAGATTATATTAGAGACCTGCAGTAGACTCATTTAAATACTTCAACTATTCTAGAAACCTGCAGGCAATACCAACCTTCTTTCCAGCATCACTGTTATATGTACTGTATAGGAAGAGGTCAGGAGACACATTTTGGCTCTTGATCTTTTACTATGTATATGATAAGGATCCGCAGCTGAAGGGATTTGGTTTGAGATAAGACCAAAATACTGCTGGCCTTTGATATTTAACCACTTGCTGACCGCCGTGTTTACACCCCCTTCCTGTCCAGGCCATTTTTCAGTATTCAGCGCTGCAGTACTTTGACTGACATTTATTCCGTCATGCAACGCTTTACTGAAATTAATTTTATACCATTTTTTGCGGGGCACATACAGCTTTCTTTTGGTGGTATTTTATCACCACTGGGGTTTTTACTACATTAACCTACTAAAAAGTTTGAATTGTTTTACATTATGTTTTAATACAATTATTATTACCCAATTTTTTGGTAAAATATAAAAGACGGGGTCACGTCGGGTAAATAGACACCAAACATGTCAAGCTTTAAAATTGCGTGCACCCGCGAAATCGCAACAAACTACAATGCCCAAAATTGACTAAAGGCAACGCTTTAAAAGCTTTTACCGCGCATCAGTTTAGTGTTATCAGTAATTAATGGCGCTAGAATTATTGCTCTCACTGCAACGTATATGTTACGGCGATATGCGGTGATATGTAAAAATTGCTGCGTAATTGCCATTTTTGCGCATCTATGTGGGGACTTTAAAAAATGTTGTGGGTTTTTTGTGTGTGTGTGTAAATTGTATTTATTTTGTGACCTATTTATTTATTTACACTTAACTTTATTGTTATCACATAGGGAGATAAGAATCCCCCTATGTGATATCAAATTACAGTGACCGGTCCCCTTTATGGAGACATCAGGGGTCTGTAAGACCCCTAATTTCACCTAGGGACCCCCAGAGAAGCTGATGATGCACAGATCTGCTTCATCAGCTTCTCTCCGGTTTCTGTACCGGAGAGTGACAGAGGAATGCGGAAGTGATGTAGTAAACATCACTTCCTGCATTCAGAGACAGGGGAGGAGAGCGGAGGGAGATCGTGTACTGAGCTCCCTCCGTTCTCAGTGCACTGAGCCACATCACCCATCCCGGATCGGACGCCCGGGATCACGGGGACAGCAACCACGAGGAGAGGTAAAGGGGGGCGCACAAAGACATGCAGCATACAAGCGATCGGGCGTCTTTACAGACACTGGACCGCTTGTATGTAAACGGCCATCGCTGGTTGTTTAAAATTCTGGTGGTTTCCAGCTCGTGCGGGCACAAAGGACATTTAAAGACGCCCACACACATCCAGAAGACTCTCGTCCGGCCGTTTCTGAACGTTCAGCAGACGGGAGGTGGTTAAATGATCTTTTTTGCAGCCTCTAGATTACACAAATACAGTTTCTTAGAGTATTTCTTTCACTGACAAATGCTGTACTGTCCGTCTTGTATTACACATCCTATCACAAGGGCTGTGGAAGTGCCTGTTTGTCTAGACTGCATTGCAAGAGTTAAGTCTAGGGGTAGAGGTATAAGGTGTAATGCTCACCTCTTCTCTCGCATGTTCAAGGTTATGGGTGGCCCCTCGCTGTCTTCATGTACAATGCAGGGTTTATTGGTCCTGCTTTGTACTGGATGACGGGTCACACAGATGGAGGGAACCTGCCAGAACGAGGAATTAGGTAAGTATTAGATCTTGTATTCCTCTACCGCTAGATTTAATAAGCATTTAACCCTTGAAATGCAGGTTGATGAGAACTTTAAATCAAATGAATACAGTAATGAGTAGCAACTAATTAGATATTTACCTGCCCACTTTCCTGTTGAAAGCTGATTGGCTGCCATAGATTGTGCTAAGGTGCAAATGGTAAGGCTGAAAACAGGGCAGTTTTTGTGTTTTATTTTTTTGGACCTCAAAAATGGGTTATGTTTAGGATATACATTTACATTTCTGAGTTTTGTGAGGTCGATAATAGGCAAGAAGTATGCTTTATACAAAGTGCAATTGGCAGCTCACCTTAGTTTTCTGTGATAGTGGTAAAGTGCATCTAAACACAGGAAGTAAGATGGCAGCAGCTATTAGTCCTTAGATGTGGTGGCGGTAATAGATTTTGTATTTTTCCTTTATTTTTACCTTGTGATCCTTCCCGTATCACTTTGTGTCCTCGAGTTACAATGCTAACTCCCTAGGACAAGACCACAGAACACTTCCCCCTTTCCCCTACATAACATGAGGGAAGGTATTATTTAGGCCACACAGAGAGCTGGGGACAATGCTAGCTGATAAGAGTGCAGCACAGGAAGTCATTAGCTTAATAAGTTTATTGTTGGTGTTTTCTTACACTTTAAATATGCACATATGTACAGAAAAAAAAGGAACAATATGAGATTTAAGATTCACATTTGGCTTCAGCAGAAATTACCAAATTATTTTGGAGGAATTCTCATTTTTGTTATGACTAACTGTAAATAAAACCATTCAGTTCTGTTGCCACTCATAGATAATAATGCCTTCTCACATAGTAATAACTGTTTAACTTGAGCGTACTGGAAAACAGCTTGACTGCTACATGCTTTCCACCAACATAAAGTTTACAACTCCTGGTTTCTTTACAGAAAGTCAAATAAGTATTTTCAAATGGCAAGAATGCCTATTCTATGCAGCTCAACTCACGCCTGTTGTTTTCTTGATGATGATCTTACCCTTCATCTCATCAAGATATTCTTGTTCAGGATAGATGAGGAAACCTGTAAACAAACTGTCTGTCCAGTATGGATCATAAAAAAGTCCATTCTGTTCAGAGTAAAAAATCTGTAGCCACACTTCATCTCCAGCCTTCAAAGGAAGAATGGTGGACCCTGATGCTATGTCGTGGTTCCCAGTGTTGGCATCAAAAGTCTTTATTTTGTATTGTCCATTGTGAACTAGTCCAATAGCCAAGTGCTTGTTTGCTAGAGTAATGTCGTAAGTGAAGAAATAAATACCAGGTATGCTGCATATATATTTCCCACTAGTGGCGTTATAGTGACCTCCTTCATTCATAAGGACTTTATCAAACTTAATAGGTAGTCGTTCTTTGGGGTAACTTTTTGTGACAGCCACGGAGAATGCTGACTTTGCTTTTTTTGAGCCACAAGTACATGGTCCAGGCATGCCTGTATCCCCTTTCTTTCCCTTTGGTCCCTTATTTCCTGTTGCCCCTGGTGTCCCAGAATCACCACGAATTCCTTTTGGACCTCTTGGGCCAGCTCGTCCAAAGGCTCCTGGCTTACCCTTACCACCTAGCTTTCCTGGATTTCCAACTTTGCCAGGAGTACCTGCAGAACATAGAAGATTACTATTTTTAGTTGGTTTTCAAAGTAAAAGAAGATTATACATCCGTAGGGAACAAACTTAAAACTGAACTCCAAGCAGCCAGTTAATTACATAATTAGAATACACATATGAGAAGTGCTTTATATTTATCAAACGTTTTTATAATCCTGTGAGACAGTAAAGCCAACGCCTGCAATTCACAAGACATCTCTACAGACTATGCAGCTGTTGAGCTATCCAAGGATGGACCAGCAGCATACTGATGGATAACTCAGTATCACTTGACTTAATTTCAAAAAAAGAAGAGAGATAGAAAAAGATGGGTTTTTTGGTGGCTCCAGAAAGAACAAGTCCAATAAACATCAGTCACATAGAAGTATAAAAAGTATAAATGTATTGAACAATATATAATAAAAGCATTCAATATGCATGAAAGGATAACAATAAGAAGCATATACCTCAGGGGAAAAGATATACCTCCTATCACCCCCAATACACCGCAATTGAGATTGTTGCCTAAATGATCATAATCTCATACATGTGAGGAAATAACATCATAATAACATAATAACAAGGCAACTTGTTATTGTGACAGGTATTAATGGAATGTATCTCAAGTGGAAAGGGCAAAGCTGATGGGGGTGATATGTTGCTTGCAATGCTAAAAAGGCACTGCCTGTAAGCTCGTAATCTCAACGCGTTTCGTGCCAATGGGGCGCTTCTTCAAGAGCGGGGAGAGGTAGTCTAGAGGTTATATAGAAACAAAATATAAGTAATCAACCAAAAATTAATTAAAATTGTAGATATCAAAATGACACTGGGAAGTGCCAGATAAGCCGTACCCCTTCAGTGTGAGGTCAGCAAGTGCTTAGCAATGGCATATAGCGGGCCAAGGGCATGTGAGCCCAGGGTGGAGGAGGATGGAATGATCACAGCTAAAGCGGGCCTGGACACTATGTAAACTAGGTAAAATGGAGGTGTATATAAAAGGTATGATATATACGAATCAGATATTATTAATAACCCAATTGTGTGAACCCAGGTATGCATATCATAACCAAACTCTGGCCCAAAAAATAACAACAGGGAGTGAAGAGAATGCACCAGATTGCCAGTAGAGGAAGTGTTGAAAAACAACAGGAGGAAGGGGGATGCAAGCTGACATCTGTGAGAGGGAGCTTAACAAGGAGTGAAAGGACTGTATGGATCCTTCTCTTACCCATAAAAAGAGGATGGAGGAGTGTCCACATTAGGAGATATAGGGTCCAGGGCAGCTGAGGGGGAAGATCCTCCACCTATCACCACTGATGTTCGTAGGGCCGTTGCCAGCCATGCACTGAAGACCTCAGCGGTCCCGTGCAGGCTTATAAGGTGGCGTCTGACATGAGAGATCACAAGATCTCTCAGTGGGACCGCCCATCAGCCAATCAGAAGCGAAGGGCGGGTTGACTCAGCTATACCTTTATATACACCTCCATTTTACCTATAGTGTCCAGGCCCGCTTTGGCTGTGATCATTCCATCCTCCTCCACCCTGGGCTCACATGCCCTTGGCCCGCTATATGCCATTGCTAAGCACTTGCTGACCTCACACTGAAGGGGTAAGGCTTATCTGGCACTTCCCAGTGTCATTTTGATATCTACAATTTTAATTAATTTTTGGTTGATTACTTATATTTTGTTTCTATATAACCTCTAGACTACCTCTCCCCGCTCCTGAAGAAGCGCCCCATTGGTGCGAAACCTCGTTGAGCCTACGAGCTTACAGGCAGTGCCTTTCTAGCATTGCAAGCAACATATCACCCCCATCAGCTTTGCCCTTTCCACTTGAGATACATTCCATTAATACCTGTCTCATATTGAGTTGCCTTGTTATTATGTTATTATGATGTCATTTCCTCACATGTATGAGATTATGATCCTTTAGGCAACAATCTCAATTGTGGTGTATTGGGGGTGATAGGAGGTATATCTTTTCCCCTGAGGTATATGCTTCTTATTTTTATCCTTTCATGCATATTGAATGCTTTTATTATATATTGTTCAATAAATTTATACTTTTTATACTTCTATGAGACTGATGTTTATTGGACTTGTTCTTTTTGGAGCCACCAAAAAACCCATCTTTTTCTATCTCTCTTCTTTTTTTTAAACAAATTTACCAGGGGTTGGTCTCCAGAAAGCAGGGATCTGTGCATCACAAAACAGTTTTGCATCACTTGACTTAAGCTGGCCATACACCTATAGATTATCTGCAGATTTTCTATGGTCAGATGGAAAAAGTGCAACAGATTCCTCCATCTATCCTAAACCGTGTGGATGGAGGAATTTCACACTGGGCCAAGCTTCAGTATCTTGCTAGTCGGCCCCACTGGCTGTCAAAATACCTGAACGATACTTTTCCAGTCTACACAGAGGGATAACAGGAGGCTCATTTCAAAACAGATTCATGTACCTTTGCCAGCTATAAAAATAAATTATCTAATCCATAACTGGATTAAATGGTGGCTTTTGACATGTACTTTAACCTCTTGCCGTCCGCCCGTAGTAAAAAAACGGACGGACGGCACTGCTGCATCTGCGGGTTGCCGTCTACAGACGGCAATTTTTTTCTGCTCGCGCGCGCCCCTAGCGGGCACGCACGGGCAGAAAAGACCCGATCAATGTACACACCCGTTACCGGGTGTTTCACATATAGGCGATCAGCGGGTCCATAGCCCGCCGATCGCCTATATGTGCTCGAAATAAATGTCAGTTAAAGTACCGCAGCGCTGAATACTGAAAAATGGCCTGGATGGGAAGGGGGTTTAACACCGCGGATGTCAACTGGTTAAACATGTTTCTGCAACTTTTCATGTATTACTATAGAAGAATTACTATATATTTGCTAAATATATTCAATTGGAAAGCATCCAATATTCCACATGCAGAATCTTGGTTACACTTTCAGTCAGTAGCTTGTGATATTGCCTCCTTTGGCACAAAATACAGCTTCCAGATGTTTCCGCCTATCTTCTATTGTTCCTTTAAGCTTCTACTCAATTGTCCTTGATGTGCACTTCTAATCTAGAAATATTCTCAAATTATTTTGCATGTGATTTAAATTTGAGACAAACCCAAAGATAATGAATAATATTTAAGTATGGGGACTGTGAAGGTCCAGGATTGTCTAGAGCTCTGGAGTTCAAGAGGACCAAGGAAAATCTCAGATACAATGCTTTGTGATAGATCCATTTCATCAACAGATGACAAAAAGCTCTTCAAATCCCCCCTCCCCCGCCTTAAATTTACTTTTGACAAGTTAAAGTTTCTATATTTCATATGCAGAAATATGATCTGCATGGAAGAGTATGGAACACAACATGTGGATGACTACAAAGTAATGATAAAATAAAAACTGAACTCTGGCTACTCTTGTCAAATGTAAATTTAATTTTTTATTTCATCAGACTTTAAGCTTATCTAAAGCAAAAAAACATAAATAATGTGTAGCTGCTTACCAGTCCTTAGAAGGGGCTACATTTTTTGTGTGGCTCTCTTTCTTTATTTTCACTGGGTAATCCAGGGAATAAACACTACATGTCTCTACATGGGTAAACATATTCCTCCACTGTGTCTATAAAGAGAGTCATGGTTGCCACCCAGGTTGGATTACAACATGTCTGTCTTTGGTAACCTCCATTACACAGGGGGCTTATGGGGATAGAAGAAGATTGACACTACATTTCCGACATGAGCAACATGTATTTTCTGTACTTGCCTAAAATGTTCTTTCCCTTCAAATGCAGCCAACACATCTAAGGACTGGTAAGCTGCATTGTATTCAATTTTTGTTCTTGGGTTTGGTCATGCTTTAACCAAGCCAGTTTTATACTCTTCCATGCAGATCATATTTGTGCAAGCAATGCAGTGCACTGCTTGCACAGTGCACCACACCTGTGGCATTTAAACATTGCTTTGGGTGCTTTGCAGTGATATGAGGGTTTTACTTTGCATACTTAGCATATGATTTGCATGGGACAATCATTATGAAGAAATCTTACCTGTTATTGCAAAAATCTGCATCTAAAGTATAAAACACAACAACTGGAAAAGTGATGGAAAATATACTCTGTCTACTGTCACTAAAAGTACATCTGAAGGGGTAATGAACAATTATTTAAAGAAAATAACTCTTTGCCATCTGTGAAGCAGTCTGAGATTTTCTTGGACTGGTACCGGTCTGTGAGTGACCTTTTTGTCAGAAACCAGATCTGAACCCAGAGCCTCTGCTGTAGCTGGCGGTGGTTCTACCTGCTGAGCCACGTTAGAACCTTGGATAGCTTCTTGCCTGATCTCCTGTGTGATCCTCAGTTACACCTAATCTCTGCTGAACTCTGAACTCCATGCTCCTCCCTTCAACTTCCTATTTAAGCCATGCCTCTGCACTTCCTCTTTGCCAGATTATTGTGCTCCTGCCTTGATCTTGCTTCCTGCTCCCTCTGTGCTTCATTCTGCTCATACTGCTTCCCGTGTACCGACCCTTGGCTACTGATTGACCGACTACTCTCTCCGTCTCCTGCTACATACCTGATACCTTTGACTCCTGACCTCAATTTTTTCACTGACTACGCTTCTGCCTGCTCCTCCACCACTACCTGCTTCTGCTTGTGTACCGAACCCGGCCTGTTATACTACGAATTGCCTGCAGCTTCAGCTGCTGGAGCCTGAACCCAGATCGTGACACTTTTAGGGACTGTGTATATAACTGTGCAATCAGTTATGTTATATGACAATACAAATTTCTATTCCTTACATTGCTCAGACACCTTGTAGAGGTCCCTGGGAGGTTACGCCACTAAACAGAACACAGAGACCACAAAGATTTTTTAGGTCAGTATGATGAATATAATACTACGCATGAAAATAATCTCAATAGTGTTGCTAAGTAGCCTGATTTTTCTTTGAAATTTTGGTAGAATGTTTATCTTACTCAAGGTGCCTTAAATGCCTCTCAGGACAGCATTACACTATACTTCTTACATTTAGTCAAGAAAAAGTAGAGCAAACACTTTAGAAATTGGTAGCATACCATCATCTCCTGTTTCTCCTTTCTCTCCATCCTTTCCATCTTTGCCATCTTTCCCTGGAAAGCCCATTCTTCCAATGGTGCCAGTGGGTCCAGGATGACCTGGAACTCCAGGCGGTCCAGGAGGTCCTGGCATGCTGCAGATAAGTTGAGGGTTGTCTTTGGAATAATGTAACTCTCCTTTAGCAGAACTGGTAAGCAGGTTATTGGCAACACATGGAAAAGCCCAAATCAGAAGCATGAGTGAAATCATTTCTCAACCTATGATGGCATGAGAGAAAAGAATACAAATTAAAATCTAAAAATGAATATAACAAAGGGGAGATTGCAGGATAATTATGTTTGGGCATATTAGGCATGGCTTGAGTAGTTATGGTAGCTATCCATTGACTGTGTGAGAACTTTTAGGGGCATTACAAGTGGGAGAGGTTGGATGATTTGTGCGTCTGCCATAATTTATCTGGGATGAGGACTCCTGTCTGTATGTCATTAATCAGAAACATTGCTCCTTTGGGAATATGCTGGGAAAGAGGGGCTGCTATTATCAGTTATTGTTGGGAGGGTGCAAGGGGGCCTGGGGATGGGTACTATTGTCAACTTGCGATTTGAAGCTGTTCTTGTGCAAACTTCAGATCTAGGGATAAAAGCAGGTTCCACCATAAGGCCCCGTTCACACCAAGGCGGTTCGGTGGCGCGGATTTGTCTGTGTTGAACTGCCGACATGAACGATTCCATACATTCCTATGGGCACTGTTCATGTGATTGCGCTGCTCCGCGCGATCCGAACCGCCTGCCACCCAAAATGCTCCCTGAGCTATTTTTTTTGCGTTGATCAGCGCGGATTCCATATAGATTTTAATGAAAACACTCTGATTAGCGCATCTGCCCTGGTGTGAATGGGGCCTAAGTCTAAAGGGGGTTATTGCTGAAAGCATAGACCTGATCCCACTGCCGTCTCACTGCTAACTGCCCTCACCCACCCTTAAGAGCCATAGTTATATAATAAACCCAAAACTCATACCCTGTGCTCCAGCTTCACTGTGCTTTAGTTAGTGAAATTTACACTCCAACATTAGTTCTAATTGCAGAATAAAGCATTCTTTACTTTAAATGATTACAAATTTACGTATATTTTCTCCTTTTATATCAAGGAAAGTACTTCATGTGTTGTGATTTTTTAACAACAGGTTTAAATAAGCAACTTAAAGGGGTTTTAAAGCCTCCGTTTTTTTTGCCTATATCTACTGCTGAGAAGCAGTAGATATAGGCAAAACGTTTTTTTTTTTAAACCCACTTAAACAGCGGTTTAGACTGACCTTATTATCGCTGCGCGCTCCCGCTGCGAGAGTCCAAGACTGTTCATGCGTCCGCAAAGGATCTTGGGCGGGCGCATGCGCAGTTCGGATTCTCGGCCGGGAGACGAGCAGAGACGCAAGGTAAGCCTATAGACGCGTGCACTGGCATGCAGACACCGCTGGATCGGAAGTGCCTGTAAGCAGAGAGGAGTCAGCGCTGGATCGGAGAGCCGCCGCACCGCTGGAGGGACAGATGAAAACATGGGCAAAGAAGAGGAAGATCGGATTAAGAGACATCATTTAAGCTAAGTGCTGACATTAACATGGGGGGGAGGGAAACATTTTTTATCCTTTAATGTCACTTTAAAAAATCCAGATGACAAGGTTTAATTTCCTGATCACAAGAACAAATTGTACATACAAAATAAGGTTGACATGACAAATTGAACAGAATTCAGAATGTTTAATTTGGGAGAAATATATAAATTAACATAGGAAATAAATGCCATCCAAGTAATGTCTTGTTACCTAGTTGGCATACCTAGACGGTGGAGCCTTTCTGTCATAAAACAAAAGTTTTGAATGTACTATTTCTATGCAATAATACTGTCAGTAGTATTTTCTTGACATGAGGTACCATGTAGAAATTGCAGGTTGGTCTGCTGGGGTAGTAAAGGGTGAAACAGTTATTTTCACGAGCTACTTTTAACCTGCTGTATCTATGTGACCCCTACCTTGTCTAATTTAGCTGAACAGCCTTGTAACCATACAGTACATTAGATTTTGTAGGAAAGTGTGGAGATGACCAAAGATAACCATCAATCTACAGTTTGGTTGATATTCATTTAAATAAGAACTATTATTTTCCAAGCCACAGAAAATTGAGCAAGAAGAGTTTTGAAGTTTCCATTAAGTGTCAAGTCACTAAAAAGTATCTAAACCCAAAGTCAAAAATGTAATATATTGCAGCTTACCAGCCCTTAAATGTGGTGGCTGCATTGGTTTTCTCTTTTTACTTTTGTTTTCCTTTATTTTCACCTGTCAATTCGGCCAGTTACACACTTCATCCCCGTTCACATTTGCCTTGCAGTGAATATATTGAGCACTTAACTCTTGCACTGCGGGGGGTAGCCCCACTGCAAGGGTAAGTTTTTTACATGTCCAGATTTAGCCAATACCTAAGGTGTCTTACCTCAACAGCTATTAAGTAGTTATACAGAGCTATTGTAATAACTAATGTACCCTATCTCTAGTGGCTAATCTACAAATATGGACATTCATTAAAATTAAAAAGGTGGAAGAATCTTGTAAAAACCTGAAGTCACATTGCAGTTAAGGTAAACACTTCAATATTGACTCAAAATATGCACTTACTATAAATGCACTATACAGTACTTTGCCTTTCAAGGAGGTGGAGGGGGTCCTGCAATGTAAATCCTACCAGTCACTTGCAACCCTTGGCATTCTGGGTCACATGTCTCATGGTCAAGGCAGAAGTATGCTGGCCTGCTTGCTAATAACGTCAAAGTCTTCACCTACTCTAGGTCATGTAACTTGGCTGCAAAGCACTGTTGGACCTGCTGTTTCCAGTTGGAACATTTGTTTTTGCACAATGTGATCAACCCTACCCCCTAATAGATTATTATATTTAGACATGTGTGATTCCTTTCATTCCGAATTGAAGTTCATATGAATTTTCCGAAATTCAGACATTCGGATGCATCCGAATTTCCAAATGAAAAAATAATGAATCTGAACATATCCAAATTCTCCGATAACGAAAATTTTGAATGCATCCAAAAAGGTTTCCGAATGTCATTCTAAATTATTAATTGTTGTTAAACGTTAACATAAACAAACAAACAGTTAACATAAAAAGAATCCTCTCCCCAATTCATACCACACCATTTAGGTCTGGTAGGAATTTAGCACGCAAAAAAAACAAAACGCTGAAATCCCTTACCAGACCCTTTGATCCGAGCAGCAGCCTGGCAGAGCAGGAAAGAGGGGGGTATAGGGGGGAGCATGCGCCTCCCCCTGCACTATACCAGGCCACATGCCCTCATCATGGGGTGGGTGCTTTGCCAGGGGGGACCCTTGTCCCCATATTGATGAGGACAAGGACCTCTTCCCCACAACCCTGGCCCTGTTGGTTGTGAGGGTCTGTGGGCTTATAGGAGTCTGGGTTCCCCCGTTTATAAAGGGGGGCACCCAGTTGCCGAACCCTTGTGAGTGAGTAAGTGTAGTTGTTACCCCTATTCATTTACCAAATACAGTAAAATAGTAAATTTACACACAATACCATGAAGAAAGAGTCCTTTATTTGAAAAGAAAAAAAAAACAACACAGTTTTTGACAAGTCTTTTATCTTAAAAAAAAAATGTCCATCAATGTAATCTAAACATTAATGACGTCGTCCAGCGATGTAGATCCACGTTAATCGCGATGGACCATGGCCACGACTAACGGAAAGAAAATAATACCCGAAGCCCGCCAACATGACCGATCCTGGCAAACTTTGACCCGAATGTCAACAAAGGGGCAGAGCGAGTCGTGACATTTGGGAGCAGAACTGTCCTAATAATAACTCTGCTCCTCAATGTCAAGAAAGGGGCGGAGCGAGTCGTGGCGTCACTGGACTTGTTCCGCACATTTGTTGACATTCGGGAGCAGAGTTGTTATTATGACAGCTCTGCTCTCGAATGTCAACAAAGGGGCGAAATAAGTCCTCTGATGTCACAACTTGCTCTGCTCTTTTGTTGATATTTGGGTCAGAGCTGTCATTTTGCGTCGAGAGTTCGGTTTGGTTGTGGCGTAGTATTTTTTCTATCAGCGAGTCTGTGGGCGTCGTAAATCCTGATTGATGTGGATCTACATTGCTGGACAACGTCATTGACCTGTGGATTACGTCAATGGACATTTTTTTAATATAAGACTTGTCAAAAACCTGTGTTGTGGTTTTTTTTCAAATAAAAAACTTTTGAAGAAGGTGTTGTCTGTTTATTTGCAATTTGGTGAATGAGTAGGAGTAACAACTACCTCTTACTCAGATTCCTTTAAGCCCCCCTGCCCTCATTACA
>NW_017306818.1:675532-704607 GCF_000935625.1 Nanorana parkeri
ACTAGGCATACAATTCTGAGAATTATTTCAGAGAGAAAATCATGTATTCTGCCATTTAAATCAGTTGGTTTTCAATCGAGATGTGTTTTATGAACTGCATAAACTGGCCATAATTGAAAACATATTTCTGCTCTGTTCCAAATACCAAATGAGAAACAGACACAGACGTGTCCGTACGATACAATGTGTAGGCGTTGTCAAGAAGAGCCTATTGAGAGGATGAAATGTTTCATATTCGTAAGTCTGCACACATAGAACACTTTTGGCAATAATTAATTGGCAGGAAATTACATTTAAATAAACAGTAACTTTTGAAAACCAAAAAAACCCCATAGAAAAGTAAGTACAAATAAAGACAAAAGAGCATTCAGTGTTAAAGGAGAACTATGGGGTCAGTGTTTTTCCTCATAGTTCTCCTAAGGGTAACGGGAGGACACAAACTAGCGTCCTCCCGTCACCCAAAGCTCAGTACACCACGTGCTACAGCTCGCGGTATACTGAGGCGCCGCAGCCGGAACGGATCCCAACAATTCTGTCTGGATCCAGATCCACCCAGCTGTGTGAGTGACAGCTGGCTCTGCCTATCTAGAGGCAGAGCCAGCTGTACCCGCCCCCTCCCCTGTCCGTTCCGCCAGTCAGCACTGGAGGATCGGAGCGGGGGGGGGATGGAATCCAGTCCCTCCCCTGTCACGTCACGGCTCTCTGCAGTGACAGGATCGAGAAGTGAGCGAGCGCCGGTATGTGTTCGCTCACTTCCCGATCTACTGAGCCGACCTGTGACAGTTTATTTGTCACAGGTCGGCTAGAACTATGAGGATGAGTGAAAATCACTCACCTCATAGTTCTCCTTTAAGTCCATGGATAAATAACATTTTATTGAATCCACAAATAGTTGTACAAATATGTTTCCATGTCTGTGGATGTGAGTTCATATGGCACTTGTTTATAAGAAAATTAGAAAAATAAATGGATAAATTGGATTGAATTTCCAGTTTGCAATTGATGATAAAATGTACTGAAATTAAAATTAAAAGTTGATGATAAAAAATTTGCTTAAAGCTGAACTCTTGGGAAATTACAGAGGAACTTTACCCATATCATTGAAATGACAACAAATACACTTTTAGAAATGTTTAGTAATGACAATCTACAAACACATACTTCTAGATAATTGCCGCCTTTGTATTCTTTACATACCTTATTTTTCTTTTCTTCCCCAATCTTCTTACAGTGGCCATTTTTACTAAGAGTAGATTAATATATCTCCTTTTACTTCCTGGAACTCTGGCACATGTGACAAGGACATGAGATCATGCACATCATTTCAGGGGAGAAAAATGCCGTTCCCTGAGATCTCATGAGATTACATATGAGATTTCCTAGCAGTGCACTGCTGATGTAACCTTCCCAGGATGCATTGCTTGGGCACAGATTACATCGCTAATGCCAAGAGGACCAGGAAGTGGGAAAACCATAATTGTAAGTAAATGCAAAATATGTATGTTTAACTAATGAATGTAAAATGATTTCATATCAGTATGCAGAGCTGAATGCTAATGTTATGATTAGTGAAAGGGGGTAAAGGTCCACTTTAAAAGTTTTCACTTTCAGTGGGGCTGCACTACAACGGGTTAAACGCTTGTTTATGCCTAGGGGTCAGGAAAATGCTGTTTTACTTACCTGATCCTAGACAGGTCCCTGCTACCTCTTTCTTCCCTCAACTCTGGCGGTCTAAAGACCACTGATGTCATCAAGTACAATGCAGACTCCATGGCCCTGCATTGTAGTTGAGGATGCTGAAGCACAGTCCACAGCCAGAGCAGAGAAGAAGAAGAGGAGGGTGCTCACTGCCGGGTGAGTAGGCATCAGGTAGGTAAAAAGGTAAGACAGCTTGTCTCCTAGGCATAAACAAGCAGTTAACCCTTGTAGTGCAGCCCCACTGGAAGGGAAAACTTGTAATTTCCCTGAGGTTGGGCTTTAAAGCGTGTACTCATACTGTGTTACCTCACCGCTCATAGACGTGAAGAGCACCTGTGCAAGCTCCCAGTCACTCTGTTCAGAACGTATTCAAGCTAAAGCTCCTTGCACCTATGTGACATTGCTGCTGCTGGTGGAGTCAAGCCATTCAGGAACCCAGCACTGCATTGTGAGAGGAAGAAGTGTGAGTCACATGCTTCCCATTATTGGAAATAAACAAATGAAGGGAAGATGAACATATGCACGGGCAATTCAATGAACCTGCTGTGTTGTCCTGCACGTAGGATACCTAATTTGGAAAATGATGTCTATATATATTTATACACATAGGTGATTTTTTCCCCCCCAGTAATTACAGTACAGCATAGCCTGACCTGTGCCTCATTTGGACCCAAATCCCTCTGTCTCTCCTTACTTCGCAGTTGTTCCTCTTTTTGTGGTCTATTGTTTAGACCATGAATAGAATGTACTCTTTAAATAACAGCAAATCTTTGACACTAGACATCAATAATTAATATGTATCTAAATGGACAAAAATCCACAGAAGGCAAAGGAGATCTATTCACTTTGGTTGGGCAAATGATGGAATCTAAATATTCAGTCATTAGATATTATAACTGTGCAGGTTTACATATAAACATTTTTTATATATCCCACTTTTTTAGCTTTACATACTTTGTCCATGTCTGACACTTCAGCTGGATCGTCAGCAGCATGTTTTTGCCTGTCAACTGTCTTGTTCTCACACTCTGCACACTTAAAAGATGAGACTCAGTAAAGCTGGCTTTACACTATTAGGTTTCTTTCGATCAGCCTCCACCCGCCGCTATCAGAATACCCAAACAGTGACTCCAGCTGATTGACTGCAGTCATAGTTCAACTGAAAATTTCTGGACCGACTACTTCGACATAAATCAATGGAGTAATCAACTAGCAGGGCCACGCACGGTTAGAATCTCGCCCAATTCACCGCATTCTAGCAATGTATGGTGGCTTAAAGCAACATTACAGTCACAAATGTTGTCCTTCCCCATTCTGCTTAAATGATGCCTCTTGATCCGATCATCTTTTTCCTTCCACTGGTATTCAGCAATCCCTCCAGTGCTGGTGCTGGTCCCTGATCCAGCGCAGACTCCCACGGTGTCTGTCTGACATGCACGCTCACGGCTTTGCGCATTCACCTCCACTGTGTCTCTCCTCTTCTCCCCGCCAAAGATCTCTTAAGGTGCCCATACACTGCTCGATTCTCGTAGGAGAATCGCGGGAAATCCCGCGATTGTACGAGAATCGAGCAGTGTGAACGGAGACGTGCGACCGTTTCTACTGTACGGTCGCACGTCTTCCGTCGAACCAGCATGTTCGAAAACCAGCCGGGAATCGTACGATTCTCGGCTGGTTAGAACGGTGCTCGGAAGACAAATGCTGAACGGGCCGGTGTGCGCACACGCACACTGCCCGTTCAGCATTGCGGTCATCGGAAGCCCGCCCCTCAGGGGGGCGGGCTTGCGATGATCGAGAGTGCGATCTGCCTGTCCAAGATAGGCAGATCGTACGTTTTTTTAATCCCTTTACAACCATCGCAAGACTAAGGTCTTGCGATGGTTGTACAGTGTATGGCCACCTTTACACTGCTTATGCACCCGCCCCATCATCCTGCACGGTTGTTCAAGAAGTTTCAGATCTTCAGACGAGAGCAGCGGAGACAGAGGTAAGTAATTACCTCTTTGGTAACTTTTTTATTTTTTCTAAATGTTTTGGCATATATATATATATACTAAGAAATGGAGAGTTTAATTGTACTTTAAGTAAGATCAGGCAGATGTCAGGCCAGCAACTGTCAGACTTCAGGTGACTTCTGACCTTTAGATTGGCACAGCAATTGGCTGCTCTTACCGAACCTGTTTTTTGTTTTTTTTTGTAAATACCGTTTCCATCCAGTTGTGTTCCTGTCCTTATCTGATACCGGATCAGACAAGATTTGATTTGTATTCTCGTTTTACTACTCAGTGTCTCCATCTGCACCATTGGGAGGTTACAGAATATTTTAAGAAGCAACTATTTAACTGAAATATTTTTATTTATTAAATTTATTCAGACCTGTGGCTTTCACATTCTGAATTTAATATGTTTCCATTGGAGATGCCAAGTTTGAAATGAAGGAGTCTCTGGAGAAATGATAGTGCTGCACCATACTACAGATTCATTTTATACTTGTTTTAAAAAGACAAACACAGCATTATTCAATTAGCATTTTGGGGCACCCCATAATCCAATATTTTTATTAAAGGAGACACTCATATATGAGAATTAAAGGTAGACACAACCTCTAGTATGACAGATTATAATGTGATGACTGCATACTAGCAAAAGTATTCCATTCTGGCTGTACTGTTTGTTACAGTCTCCGAACCTGTGGAGATTCTGTGCTATATGACATTCTCTGGGCTACCCCACTCTATACTCTAAACAGTAAGTGACATTCTCCAGACTGCCCAATTCTGTGTGCTGTACAGTAGGTAACATACATACAAACCACATACACATAAGATAAAAATGAATAGCCAATTAAAAGATAAAATAACAAAACCAGCTTTTGCTGAGATTTTTACCTTCAATCCAGAGATTTCCCCTGCAGTACTTTTTTTTTCTCCCACTAGATGTTCTAAGTCTGATTGCCAGACACATTCAACCCACCTTCTTTGGACCTAAGTCATCTTGGACCCACCCCTGCCTGTAACTGGACAGTGAACGGAGAAGCAGCACAGTGATCACATAATCTCTCTGTCACTCTGCTTTCTCTTCCTATCAGCATGCTTCTTTTTTTTACAGCATGCTTCTTGTCAGCACATGAACTAATTGGCTTCTTCCTCTCACACTCCAGTCCTGTTGTATAGGGACTGCAAAAAGGTGGTATCAGGTCAAATTCAGGTACTTACACTGCTTTCACTTAAAAAATAGGTATAATAATATATTAGCATTTACAGAGCTTCATTATTCTGTGTATTTTATATCTGACTATACAGTTTAACTTTAAAGACATAAGACTTCCTAATTTCACCCCATTCAATAGACATGCACACTTTTGGTAGTATAAATATAAGAGATTAATACCAAGAATGGTCAGTTTAATCCTTAAAAATGATCCCCCTAAAAAAGTCATCTTTACCCATTTCAATGGGTGAAGTAATGTGTGAAGTAATTATACATATTTTCTTGTACATTCCAGTACATCCAGCTTAGTGGGCAATGTTAGGAAATAGAACACCTGCTGATGTCATTGTGGCCCCCAGACTTAAAATGTTTGGTTTAGGGAAGGACCGATATATCGGCCGAAAATGGTACTTTTGGAAAAATGCAGAAATTGCCATTTTCTGGCCGATATAGCGGCGCATCTGTTCTTTCTCTACTCCGTGCTTGACGCTGCTCTGTATCCCAGCGGGGAGGAGAGAAATTCTGCGGCCGAGCGCTGCAGCAGGAGAGCGCTGTGAGCGGCCGGCGTCTCTCCTCCCCGCACCGCTTAGCCTCCTGTCACAGATCGGGAGAGCGGGGACACCTTGCAGTGCTGTCACAGGAGGCTGAGCTCAGCGTGTCAGAGGAGAGCGGGTACAAACACTCAGCGATCAGTGATTTCTGAATGTTTGTAAATAATTGAGGACATAGTATATTTACTATATCCTCAACTATGAATGAATGGGAAGTGATCTACATCACCTCCTGTTCATTCATGATTGTGGTTATAGTAAACATACCATGTGTACAAGTTATGAATGAACAGGAACACTCATAGAGGATTCCTGTTCATTTATAAAAGGGGCTGCAGAAAAAGAGATTGAGGACACAGGGTCCTCAAGGGAAATATCAGGGGTCTGTTTAGACTCCCAATATTTCCCCGAAGTCCCTAAACGTAAAGTAAAAAATAAACATATTTAATATAAATTAATAAATAAAGAAAAATAAAATATAAAAAAATTTAAAAGTTTATAAAAAATAAAAAAATAAACTATTAAAAAAAATGTGAAAAGTTGGAATCAAAAACATTTCCGGTTTCGGCCTGACATTTATTTCCATTTCGGTTTCGAAATTTTCATTTCGGTGCACCTCTAGTTTGGTTGTATTGTCCACCAAAGGGTGTTCCCCAGCGGTTAGCGGTACCTAACAATTAGTCACCACCTAATGTTGGCTGCTGGAAGAGTATTTAGCCCACCTGAGAGTCACACAGAGGCTATTTTACCTGTGTGCTGGTGTATACTGGATCTGTTCCTCTCTGCACTTTTTATCCATTCTGGCTTTATTCCTGACCCGTCATGGTCTCTGTTACATTGTACTCTTGCCTGACCCTGCGCTACCTGATTTCTTTCTCCTCTGTTTCTACATAGTCAGTTAGTTTTCCACTTTTCACTTGTGTTCACTGGGTCCTGTATAGGTTGCAGTTTTTATGTTTTATGTCACTTGTGTTCTTGTGTTTACAATAAATTGTATTTCTTTATTTAGGCTTGAGTCTGATTTCCTCTACATACTTTCCTCATATCTGGTCACACTACCACTGCAGAACACCAGCACGTGGTACCCTGACAGGCTTGCCAGATTTTGAGGATTCACATACATGTGCATACGATATGTATACAGGGGGACAGCCAAACTCTGCAGAGGCCTGCAACAAAAATTTAGACCCAGGCCCCCTCACATTTCATAAAAGAAAACTTTGATGATTCTGGTTGATCTCTTTGGCTGCATATTTTTAATACAATGGGATAGAGAGGAAATTATATTTTAAAAACAGATTTAAAGAGGAGGATCATGACCACACAGCTACTGAGCCTCATGAGCAGTAAAAATATGTTTTTGTAATTACTTTTTGCTGTGTGAATGGGAACACATTATGAACACATAGGGGTTGATTTACTAACCTTATGAACAAGCCACGAACAAGTATACACCTCTGTAGTGTGTTCCCTCCCAGCATGATCTATTGGTGGAATCTAGACACCTTTGTAGTGTGTACACACCCAGCAGGTGTGTTGTGCAAAGCCCTGCATGAATTGCAAGTTGATGTTGTGTAAATTAGCTCTACATTGTGTTGCTTGCATTGATGAATGCAGGAATGTAAATGCATGAGCTAACCATTTTTGTCTAAACGGTGAAGCAGCATTATATATGCATCATGTGCATGATTTTTCCATATATGGCATTAGTGGAAATATGCTTTTAGAGACTTTTTGGTTGATAAATACGTTTTGCTGTGTAAAAATCACACGCACCTAGTGCGTGCGTGTGTTTAGGTTAGTAAATCACCCCCATAGTGTTTTAAAATAGACTTTTAAAGAGGAACTCCAGGATTTAAAAAAAAAAAACCATAACCCTTGCAGTGGAGTTAATCCCGCACTATAAGGGTTAACTGTTCGTTTTGGTCTAGTAGTACAAATAAAGAAAATATACTCAGCCAATCCTCAATCATGCCTGGCTGCTCGACCGATCCCCGCAACCCCCTCTCCCCTGACCTCCAGCCGTCTAATCCCGCTGATGTCATCACATCTAATGCAGGTGAATGAAAGTCAGGAAGCAGGGGGTGTTGTCCCTGCTCGGGGGCCACGGGCACGGCGCAGGGCACGGGTTTCCCCTCAGCTTGGCAGAACTCCTGGTGCTCGGGTTGCGGGTACGCATGCTCGAGTCGCACGGCGGGTGCGCATGCGCGGTACGCAGGCTGCGCGCGCATCCCCGGGGGCACGTGTGTAGCACTCCTGCTCCATTAGGAATCAGGTGTGAGCCTTGCTGGGGGAGGTTCCCTGTACACACCTTCCATCTCTCTCGCCTGCCATTGTTTCCCGAGGAAGGAAGCCTCCTGGTTGCCTCGGTGACCGGGGGGTGGTCCTAACTCCCCTGGCTATAAAAACCTGGCCTGAGCTCTGGCTTATTGCTGAGTTATTCCACCTCATGGTGTGACATACGAAGCTCCCCTCCTATGTGCCTTGTTGCCTGTTTCCTGAACCCTCTGCTGACCTCCCGTGTACCGACCTTGGACCGCCTATCGTTTCTGACCCTCTGCTGCCTGCCTCGACCTCGGATTACCCTCGACTACCTCTTTGGATTGCCCCCTGGTTACCTTGCCTTCGGACCCTTCCGGCTGCTTCCTGCCAGCGGGTTCCCTCTGTGCTGCTCGCCCGCGGACGCACCTGATAATGAACCTGCATTAGACATGGAGATTCAAAGGGACAATCCATAGCCAGAGAGAGGAGGGTGGGAGAGGACTGGCTGGAACGGGACCGAGGATCAGGTGAGTATATCTTCTGTATTCCGGCCCCTAGATCAAAACGAGCACATAACTCTTGCAGTGCGGTGGTAGCCCCAGTACAAAGGTTCATTGTTTGAAAACCTTGACTTTCACTTTAATCTAACACAAACCTATCCCCTGCAGATCCATTCTTACATTGTCCAGCACTCAAAGCATTGGGTCAATAAGTGCCAAGAATTGTGTTGAAGGCCTCCTGTCCTTCACAGAGATCCTTCTAATGCAATATTGTAAAATGATGCATTCTTTAAGGTTTTCACTTTTGGTGACTGAGTGAGAATTTGCAACAGGAAAATTATGTGTGAAATTGTCACCAGAAAATACATTGTTTCAAATGATCTATTATTTCACAGTGACCATAGTCTTGCTCCATCTACTGCATGGTTCATTAATGTGCTTATTCTATGTGCCCAAAATATATGCAATCTTTTCAATTGCAGAAATTGCACATTTTTGTGAATTGGGAATTTCTTATTTCCGACGCACATGCTGCATTCAGCAGGAGCAAGCATTAAAAAATCATATTTTGTCACATTAATACAAATGCTGCAATCTGCACTATTTTATTGTTGCACTTAGGGATGCACAGATACCAGTTCAGATACCAGTGCCATTTTCACGAGAACTACCAGGGTTGCAGCGGTTGCGGCTGGGAACAGGCCCTGGCAATCCACCACTGTCGGAAATCATTAGTCTGTATTGTTTTAGAAAAACTGTCACATGACAATAAACAAAAATGAAAGTTAGCCATCCCACATATATATGTCTCATTAAAACAGTGATGCACAAATCCCAGGAACCAATGCTCCTTAAAAAATGCCAATGCTCCTTAAAAATGACAGCTGCCTCCTAACTTTTGAGTTTTGCTCTAGTCTAGTAGCTGGAAAAGTATCGGTACTTGTACTAAGTATGGTACTTGGTATCTGTGCATCCCTAGTTGCACTGCTGACAGTTTATTGGACCCAATGTATCACTCAGTATATACAACACATCTTTAGCTAGGTTCTCAAGTCAAAAAATTAAACGTACTTTATTTAATACATATAAACCCCACATGACATTTCAACTTCAGTTGCACTTCAATCCTAAATGATCTGTGTATTTTTGGACCAGGATAACATGCAATACTTTAAGACTAGAACTTTTTAAATGTTGATCTTACATGCTTTCTTTATGGAAGGGACACCACGTACTGAGCTGGGCTTCCGTGATTTCGGTTTTTATTGGAGTATCTTTGGAACTGTACCCTGGGAATCTTCATGTTCCAGTTACAACCACAATTCTCAATTAGAATCAGTCATTGTAGAGATGAAAGTTTAACACAACAGATGTGTTGAAAGTTGCACATAAATTAACCGTAACTCCCCAACCACCTCCTAGGGCACTGCGGTGTGTCAGTATCAAGCTGCTGCTTTGACAGCAGGGCCCCATTTTTTCGGCTCACCTTGAAGCATCCACCCATTACTAAAGGTCATGCAAGCTATTAGCATGGTGGGAATTCCACAGTATTTCCCCCCTGATAAAACAGCTACCAATAGGCATTCATAATAATCTACATTTCTAAATCTAAAGCTATAACAGTGCAGCCTTATCTTAATACCGGACTCAGACGTATGCGATGCATTACCGCACATAACTTAACATGCATTATGTTGAGTGTTCACGAGTGTTACAGTAAACAGACAATTCATTTTGATTGGGCTGTCAATGCATCACAATGGACCTTTTAATGGAGCTGCTACTTTTTTTTTCTGTTGCACCACAACACACACATTGTTCACATCTGTGCATTTTGATACCATTCAAAATTGCCAAAATGAATGGCACTACAGTATACAATGATTCACGTTACTGTACGTTGCGGTATTACGCTTTACCACAGCGCAAAGGTGTGAACACGGACTCTGGGATTTTTGTTTTTTTAATTATTAACCTAAATTAAATTACTAGTAAAGCTGATTTTTCATGATTCTTTCAGCACTAGTTGTCACCTTTTGACAGTCAGAGTCTGACAGGCAGAGTGACATTCTCTGTAGGCATTCTTTGTACACCCGGTGCATGCGCCTTTGTGCCCAGGTCCAACGACACCCCTGAATGTCAGACCTTCTCTCTTCACTTATATGCATGAAAGTAACAGCTTCAAAGCATGCTATGATAAAATTATTAAAACCTCTAATGTAACTGGTAGTATGAAATAGTTACCGTTATTCTCTCTGAAAGTACAACATTTGCAGCATTACAGCCTAAGTCTAATGATGATTGCTGATACACATCCTCAGCTTACACTTGACTGAAGCATCAGGCAGGTGAATACTGGCATAGCCTGTGTTCATTTTCAGGGTACACATTACAAAGCACTGCTGACGCTACCTATAACAATTGTGTGTGCCGAGCAGCTACAGTACTCTCACATTGCTTTTGTAACTCATCTACTGGCGCTGAGCAAATCAATAACTTCTATAACTCTATTCAATAACATTAAAGATCCTATAGAGAGCCATTGGGAGTACATCAAATATTTTAAAAATGCATACCGTGAATGAACTCTTGCAAAGAATGCATGAAGATTGATCTGGGAGATCAAGAAGCAACACAGCAATAAAAAGAGAAAAAAAATGTACACAGATATCAGTACTAAACTAAAAGAAGTTTTCCAGAAAGATTTAAAAAGTGTTTGGAGGGTATCACAACAATGAAGTGCATGCCTGTATTATTATTATTACTAAAATATCAATAATGTAAAATGTTAATTTGCTTATAACTTTTTCTGCTGCGATTTCTTGGAACAGAGAATTCTAATTCACTGGAACACTAATTACTGGAACATGATGCCTATCATTTCTGTACAAACGGCTCCCCAGGCTGCAAGTGGATAGTATACAAAAGTTAGCAGGCCCTGTAGTCATATAAAAGAGACATGGTGTGGTCTCATCCATGGTCTACTCACGTTTTATCAGCCTTCTAATCAGTGCAGGAAAAACTCAAATGAACAGCTGTGCAGTTTTAAAAGTGTCACTCAAGGAGTATGTGAAATTCTTCAGCTGAGTGGGGCGTCCTGCATCGCCAGGCTGTTTTCCGTAAAATATGTGAGCGTTACTTCCATCTGCTGTTACTCTTAGCTTTCTCTCGGTCTGAACTTTTTCATTTGCTTTTGCCCAAGCATATTTTTCTAATGTTGTAATTGGCTTTGAGCTCTCTTTACATGTTACGTCACAAAGGAAATCTTGCCTCTAAACAGATGGTTGTACTGTACGTTGACCCCATCTATACTATAAGAATGCATCATAAAGAAAATGTAGCCTCTACTGCTCTAGAGGATCACTGTACAGAAATGTGACTCCTGGAAATGTAAATATAAGAGAAGTGCACCAATCTAGTGCAAGGAAATTCAGATATTTATTTGGAACAAGTACAGCGATGATATACACAGCAAGTATGTCAGTTGGCAGGATGGAAATCGTCCAAAGCAATGCATTTTGAGGGTTAACACCACTCCAAAACCATCTGATCATGTAACGTAGCAGAAGTACAACGAAAATTAGTCGAAAACACAGCATCCAATGAGACAGTTCTTCCAAATCACCACAGATGGAAAAGGTTGACGTGCTTAAGGCAAACCGGGAAGAATCTTCACAAACATGTAAAACAAAAAACCAGACAGCGCCCTCTCCTAGTGTAAAATCGATCTGACATAAAAACTACTCACATAGCGATGAGCAAATCATAGGCAAACAAAATCCCACAATCAAAGTGCTGACGCGTTTCAAAGGAGCCTTCCCCTTACTCAGAGCTATTATGTTACAAAAATAGTGAGAATATATATACACATGTACAAGAGCTACATAGTCCGGAGGGTTTAGCAGCAGTACAGTATATACACCATATAACAGCGTGGATCAATGCTTAGTACACTGTTAATTTCTATACAGTAAGGTCTCTTTCACATGTGCGGCAAAACCAGGCGTTGGAGAAGCGTTTTTTAATGCCTCTCTACCGCCTATTAACGTCCATGTGTGATAAAACAATAGCAACTGCCCAGTACAGTTCACACATGGGCGTCAGCTTTGCGTCGCGGGAAAAAATAGATTGCATGTGACGTTCTGGAGGTATTGCCGCTGGAATAATGCCTCCATAGAAGTCTATTGAACCGCCTTTGAAACACTTGTTCAACGCTCTCTAGAGCGTCAACAAGTCAGTAAACAAGCGTTTCACAGACGGTTTTGCAAAAGTTAAATAGTTTTAAAAAAATGTGCGTGGGTTTCCTCCTAAAAGTCATACCAGGCCCTTTAGATCTGGTAGGAATTTTAAGGGGGAACGTGGGGTCCCCCCTATAATTCCTACCAGACCCTTGATCCGAGGGGCAGTCTATATACTACCAGACCATGTGTAACAATAATTGTTACATCTGTATCATTTCTTCCTTTTTCAGTACGCTTACATCATGACAGCAAATATACATTTTTATAAAAGTATAAATAGCTGTTTATTGTAAAACAATCATTCCAATTTTGAGACCCAAGTCCATCAGGTACCTATGTGGAAGGCTGGTGTTATCGAAGGCAGTCTGTCACATACATTGGGTAGCCCCCCTGGAGCTGCAACAGGCAGCCCTCAAGCAGCAGAAGTGCTACCACGAGTGGCCATAGATGTTGTTGGAACAGTCTATGCAGGCAATAGTGGGGTAAAAAGAAAGATGTACACAGGGGTGTCCCTAGACTATTCATAGCCTGAGGCCAGGGGGGAAGGGGCGTATTGGGCGTTGCTGATGCCAGGAAGGGGGGACTGTGTGCTATTGGTGCAGGGGGTGTTATGAGGGGGAACTACTACTACTACAATAATAATAAACACTTGCAAGGGAGTATAAAAAAAGAATTGTTAAATCAGAACTAAACTCCGAAACAAAAATTGCTAGGAGGTAGGGATTTTTGGGAAAAGAGACATGCACAGTCAGAACAATTAAGATTGGCGGTTGTTCAGGAATGCAAATTAGTACATGTGACAGCTTACTTTGGTGCAGCACATATCTAATAAATTATTATGATGTAGCACATATAGTTTTTTTTTTGTCATGTAGCACCCCCTTACCCTCTGGAGGCTATTAGAGCCCCCCAGAGGTCAGGTGAACTGACATCTCACCTCAGGGTAGAGTGCTTGACTTTTAGTGGGGTTGTTAACAGATAAGCGCTAGGCAATTCAGAGTCAACATTTTGAGTTTATTTGCCACCATAGACTTAGGGAGAGAGTGTTAAGGCTCAGGACACCCAAAGCAGTAAAATCATACTCACAGTCTTCACAGTTCTAGGACCTTGAAGCCACACTGGCATCTTGTGATTAGAGACACTTGGTTGTTGTGATCAATGCAACTTCATTGCCGAGGGTAAGACACCAACTTCCTGTAAATTCCAAGTCCTCCTCATGTAAACCAGGTTTAAATGCAACTGAAGCGAAAACTTATTTTTTTCTTTTTTTTAAAGTTTTGGATAGAGTAGAGAGGGATAAGAACATCTGTCGGGTTTTTATGTTTGGCTTTGTCCCCATAAAGGAGTTTCATCAACTCTATTGTCGTGAGGACCGTTATCACTGAAAATGAAAGAAAATACCAAATTTGGGTTTTCACCAGAACAGGAATAAATCTTCCAATGGGGATACTGATCCTGCTGACCACCCAGAGTTTTTCCTCACCTTGGGGGGATTTCCTCTTCCTGTTGTGGCCATCGGACAGAAAGTGAAGGGAAATTACTCCAATGAGGCACAGATGGCAAAAAATGACAGGGGTTATAATCCCCCCTGACTCTATCCAAAACTAAAAGCTCTGCTCCTCCTGTAGAAACTCCTCCCACATGGCCATGGCAACCTAGGCCCCAGACTCAGGTCTTCATTCAACAGCACATGTTTGCCCCTTCTAGACAGCAGGCCAAGGAAGACATAAATATTCCTAAGCCAGCATTATTGTAGGTTCTTGCTGTATTGCTTCAGACATGCCCTACCCCCACCAAGTGGCGGGCAGAAGCCTTCTCGGCATCAGTAAGATGCTGGGAATGGAGCTGGGTGCTAGTGTAACTCCTGTGTACATGCAGTCCTAAAGGGCTCATGTATACAACCTTCAATGAGGCCCCCGTCTGCATCATACTGTGGTTGTGATTTTTTGAACGCTGTGTAGGACTACCCAATTCAATAAGCAGAGGGGGCGAGGGCTAAGCGAGGGATAATGGTGTGAACCTGCCCGCAGTTCCAGTGCATTCTGGAACGGACTGCGCTGGTGTGAACAGAGGCCAGAAATAACATAGGGATATATTAGGATGCAAAAAGTGATGTGATCAAGAAAGATCAGATCAAAGAATAGTGTAATGAGGGTCGGAATGCTTGATGTAGTACAAAAGTATGAATTTTATTTAATGCAATTAAAATATGGGTCACAAAATGTAGTTTCATCACTGTGTTTTTGTGGTGTGCTCTAAAAAAAGTATGGCATGTGGTAACTTTATTTCAGTGCAGCATGGGGCGATGTGATATAACTGCATCACATACTCAATTTAACCCCTTCGTGACTGACGACGTACAGTGTACGTCGCCGGCATCGGGGCTGTTTAAACAGACTCCCGGTGACTTTTGCCGCCGGGACTCTGTTTAAACTTGTAGAGCCGACTGTCGGCTTTACAACAGAAGCGATCCTGGCGACTTACCTGTCGCCAGATCGCTTCTGCGTCCCGAAGAAGGGGCCGCCCCCCCATAAAAAAATGGGTATTTTGTTGTGGTTTGGGGCATTTAATTAAATTTTTCACTAAATATTGGGGTTTAATAAGGAGTTGCGCTAATATTGCGCAACATAAAAATTTGCAACTACCACCATTTTATTCTATAGGGTCTTGGCATTCAGAAAATATATAATGTTGGGGGGTTTTAAGTAATTTTCAGGCCTAAAATGTGGAATATAACATGGGTACAAAAAAATGAAAAAAAGGCCTCAGTCATGAAGGGGTTAAAGCAAGTTGAAATGAATGTGTATGTATACCAAAAAACATTTTCTTCAGTTTTGGATAGATCACAGAAAGGTGATCCCCTTATTAGTAGTCCCTATGTGATAGCAAAAAGGGTTTACAAAGATCAATCTACAAGTGAGTCAATGTAAAAGTATTCTATCCTTCATTATTATATATGGGCTAAGATATGTATCCCGAACAACATGCTCGGCACGCACAGAAGTACTGCCCGGAACAGAGCGAAGCCACGCCCTTCTACTAGGCGCATCACTTCCAGCAGAGAAAGGGTTATGGCTGCAGGGGCGTGAAGAAGCAACATCCGCCCAGTTGTTGTTGGATTGCGTCACTTCCGGGCTATTGTATCGCTTCCGGGTTGTTCTTTCTACGTAGAAGCGAGTAGATTTTGTGTCGTCTCTCGGTGGGTGGTGTGTCCGGTGAGTGAGCCTTACAGAGGGGAAATATAAGGACATCTATGTATATAACTGTGTCGTTTGGCTATATATACGTGTGTGTGTATACATAACAAGTCTTCCTACATGAGGGTCACTGCTCCTATCAACCTCTATTGGTACATCACATGTAAACATATACACATTGTTGTATACCAGACCTTTGACTGCACCTCTATTGTGCCAAGAATCATGCTGCTGGCGCCGGGGAAGTATTCCAGGAGAATATCGGCTTCACAAGTATTAAAGTGTATGTATAGGCAGGCACAACCTTTTGTTTTGGATAGTGTAGCAAGGGTTAAAACTGTCAGGTTATATTTTTGCTGTCTGTGTACCATTGAGGAAGTTTCACTTCACCTCCTGTCCCAGAGACACAACAGGTAGTTAGGGGAAATCTCTGAAAGTTAAGGGAATCGACCTCTTAGGCCAGGGGCAGGCAACTTCAGCTGTTGTGGAGCTACACGTCTCATGATTCCCAGAGTCAGAGGAATGATTGGATTTGTAGTTTTAGTATAGATGGAGTGCTGAGTTTGCCTATCCCTGCCTTAGAGAGTTCTCCCTATAGCAAGCATTAGATAAAGTTTAAAAATAAACTCAGGGAAAAATAATTTGTAACCCCTGCAATGGGATTACCCTGCAGTGCAAGGGTTAAGTGCTTGTTTTCAACTAGGGTGTAACATAAAGTTATACTCACTCGATCCTCACAGCTGGCTGACAGAGCGCTCCCTCTAGCCTCTCTCCTCCTCCTACACTGTGTCATTAGAATGGCATACACAGTGTATATGACGTGATGACTCACAGGCCCTTAGATGCCAGAATGGGGGGGGGTGGAGAGGCTGCTGGGACCGGTCAAACAGCCAGCTAGCTGTGAGCTTCAGGTGAGTATAACTTTATTTTACACCCTAGATGAAAACAAGCATATAACCCTTGCAGTGCGGGGGTAGCCCCACTGCAAGGGTTAAGAACCTTTTTTCCCGAAGTTCTTCTTTAAATCCCCGTTCACACCTTTTGTGATTGTCCATGCATTTGCTGATGTATGAAAACACAGACGAGGATTACCGTTATTTTCTGTTGGGTCCAGGAAATTGCTGCTTGACCCCGGTGACCACCAGTACAAGATAGTGGCAAGCAAAAGAAGGCCAGAGAGGATATTGGCCGTAAAGTATATCAAGATTGGGATGAGAAATGCCACAAAGATGTCATAGCTGGTATGACTCAAGATAGCTCTGATAGAACAACAACATGTCGCAACACAACGCAGAAAAACCAGGAAGCAGATACAACAAAGGCGATGCCTAATGTTAGAGGATTCAGCTTTTCATTGGCTTATTTAAAAAGGCATAATGCATGAAAAATGCATACAACATGCGTTACCAGGTGTGAAAAACACGTATTAATGCTCAAAAAAATGAAAATGCAGACTTACTAGTGTCACACTGGGCTAAAGCAGAACTCGGGGCAAGGATAAAACAATTTAAATTGTGCCCCCTTCCCCTGGTGAAGCAGGTTATAATATGTTTTATTCTAAGGGATGACTTAAAGCAATGGATTACTTACTCTATGGTCCTTGGGACAGACAGCAGTCTGTTTCTCTGCTCATCAGCACTAGTATGTTGGCGGGCACTCATACCTTATCAGATACTGTACAGGACCAGGTCCCACATTGTTTACAATGAAGTTGTTGGGAGGTGCGGTGACAATACCGTTTATAGACTGGAATAAAGAGTGGGAATAGTCATCACTATCAGAAATGTAGGGAGCACTAGAACGTACAGAGGTGTATGGATAAGCTCACTTTGCAAAGTGTGATGTTGATTCAGATGCTGACTGGCAGTTCTGTGTGTATATCAGGTTAGAGTATACCATTCATGTTTGATGCTCCGCTAAGTTCCTTTGGTTTCATTGTATGTCTGAATTAATCAGTGTTGGTTTTACTGCTAAGCATTTTGGGATTCTTTTTTTGTTTTAGAGAATTACTCCAAGATGTCGGGAGGCACAGTCCTTGTTGCGCCGGGTGAATCTTCTGGCATGGAGGAGCCAAAAAAGATGACCAGGGAAGACTGGAGAAAGAAAAAGGAACTTGAAGAACAGCGGAAGTTGGGTAATGCCCCGGCTGAAGTGGATGAAGAAGGAAAGTAAGTATTTTATGAAAACCTTTATTTGTTTGCAAGTACGCTTATAGTACCAGTACTACCCCCTTATACACTTATCCTTGACCAGTACTACCCCCTTATACACTTATCCTTGACCAGTACTACCCCCCTTATACACTTATCCTTGACCAGTACTACCCCCTTATACACTTATCCTTGACCAGTACTACCCCCCTTATACACTTATCCTTGACCAGTACTACCCCCCTTATACACTTATCCTTGACCAGTACTACCCCCCCTTATACACTTTTCCTTGACCAGTACTCCCCCCCCTTATACACTTATCCTTGACCAGTACTACCCCCCCTTATACACTTCTACTTTAACAGCACTACCCTCCTATGTTATCTTAGGGTTCATGCACATGGGTAAACAATTTGCTGCATTTAGATCTGTCAATCTGTCACTTCTATAGATCAGAATGCAGCAGTATCATATGCTATGGACCCATACACACTGCTTTGCTTTGGTCCGCAGCATTTAGCTGGATAAATCAAAACTACATTCACGGTCTTGCGTTTGGAATGTATTTTATATTGTACTTTTACTTCTCCCCTGCCTAGTGAATCACTCGAATAAGTCATTCACTAAGCAGCACCGCTATAAATAGTAATGAGCGGCGCTGCTGTTGCCACTATTTTGTTTACATGTCAGCTTTGAATCAGTCTTTCATGCGGCAGTGGTGTGTGCACAGAATGACCTCGGGCTTCAGCCATTTTGTGTATGCTCTGTTGCCACGAGACGCATTTAGGGCCAACATGTTAACAATAGTGTGTAATCATCAGGTGCCACCACCACCACTGCCCATTACACTCTATTTATGTCAGCCCTGCCTAGTAAATTACTTATTCAAGTCATTCACTAGTCAGCAGAGAAGTGAAGGCCATACGCATCTAAGTTCATACGCACATAAGCTAGTATATGTCCATATGAGTTCAGATGCCATGGACAACTTGATGCCAGCAATGGTATACGGACACCTTCATGAGGCAAGAAGCAACCCTTTGAAACACACTCATTCATTCTTGTTTAAAAAAAAAAACATTGGTTTTGCTCTGCATGCTGTCAATGGCTTACAATGAAATGTCTATGAGTAAGACTACTGTATGTGTAACCTTACCATCTCATGTGCTGGATGTGATCTATTGACCTTTATGCTGATAAAACTGGTTGTGAAAAATAACCCTCTGCTTTTTTATGTATTTTTTAGGGACATCAACCCTCACATCCCTCAGTATATTTCCTCAGTCCCCTGGTATGTAGATCCTTCCAAAAGGCCAACTCTGAAGCACCAGAGGCCCCAGGATGAGAAGCAGAAAGAGTACACACTATTGGGGGAATGGTTCAGAAAAGGAGTTAAGGAGGTGAATAGAAAGTATTATATTACTTAATCATAAATATGCTGTAATATCTGAACAAATGAAATAACGATTATTTATTTTAAGGGGATAATTGCAACAAAATATCGGCAGGGAGCTTGTGACAACTGTGGCTCTATGACACATAAGAGGAAGGACTGTTTTGAGGTTAGTGCCCTATTTTGTATTTATGACAATAATTGGATTAATTATAAAGCTTTTTTCTCCTTCCGTTCTTAGATGTTCCCTATAGATTTGTTTAACCCTACATCACTGGCAGTGCCGGCATGTAAACAATCTCCCAGTTGCTGGATTTCTAGTAAAAAAACTGATCTACATGCTCAGAAACATATAACGATTAGGCCCCACATATAAGGGCCATCATTCACTGATGACTCTAAATTGATGAGCTATTAAAGCTTTTAAAGCATCACCAATGGACCATTTTGGGTACCATAGTGTTTTGCCGTTTCATGAGCATGTGCAAATTTGATGCTTGACATATTTGGCATCTAGTTACCCGACAGAACGTCATCTTCTATATTTTACAAAAAATGGGTGTTATGTTGTGTCTATGTGCACTAAAAATATTTTTAATGTGTATTTTTTTGTAATGAAAATATGGTTTAAACATTTGCGCTAATGTTGTGTGTCATAAAAAATTGCAACTACCACCATTTTATTATAAGGGATGTCTACTTTCGGGAAGTATACTATTTGCGAGTTAAGTAAAATTCAGGTCTAAAATGTGCATTTTTTTTAACGTGTATTACAAAAAAAAAATTGTGGCAGTAAAAGGGTTAAAGGGCAATTACAATGTTTTCCACATAGCACAGGGCTCGACAAATCCCATGCGCCAGGTCGCCAATGCAACTAGAAATTGTGTTCTGGCGCCTGGACTTTGTCAGCCCATTCACTGTGCCTCTTTCTTCTCCCACTGCCGCCTCAATAACTGTTCCGTTCTCCTCCTCACTCTCAGTGGTCGGACAGCGGTCTCTGCTCAAAGGCTGTCATTGGCTACAGGGATCTGTGTCACAGGGGACACAGATCGCTGTAGCCGATGACAGCCTGTGAGGAGAGACCGCTGACAGTCTGAGTCTGCAGTGAGGAGAACGGCAGAGTGATTGTGGCAGCAGTGGGAAAAGAAATGGAGGTGCAGTTCTCCCGTGCCCCCAAACCACCAATAGCCTGCTCTGCTGATTGACAGCAGGCAGTGGTGGGTGCAATATAAAAATTGGGAGAGTTGTCCCTAGATGCAGCGCTGCCACAAGGGTCTGGGTAGGAATGATGGGTGTGCTGCTTCTTGTAGATGCGGACCGGGGTGTCTGTCGTTTGCCAAGGGGATCAAAGAAAAGGGGGAGTACAGAAGCACTACTACCATAAATAAACTGAATAGAGATGGCCAACTTACCAGTGGATGGATCACCCGCCGCCTGTCAGCAAGTGCTACACTCCCCACCCCCGAATCTGTATTCCCCCTTTTCTTTGAGTGGGGTGTGCAATAGCCAGCCTGCTATTAGCTACTGCAATTTAAAATAGCCAATAGCAGGTTCGCTGTTGCTCCTAGCCACTGCCTGCTGTGTTTACATTTAGCTTCCTCAGCAGGCAGCTTTCATTCCCCAGATAAAGCCTATAGAAGTGGAAAGGTAACACTAGGGGTCTAATAGAAAACCTGTCCTGTCCAAATAGGTAAAAAAAACAAACTAAAGTCGCCCGTCCCCCACAGAATTTTATGTTTGTCCAATGACTCAAAAGGATGAGGGTTTATCCTCTGTGTTGTGTACTTGCACTAGGCTTTTACACGAGAACCTCATTCACCAGCACGTTTGCTTTCTGAACTTTTGGGATATTTTGTTTGCTTTGCAGAGACCTCGTAAAGTTGGAGCCAAATTCAACGGTATGAATATCGCTCCAGATGAGCATGAGCAACCACAGCTTATGTTGGATTATGATGGCAAGAGAGACCGGTGGAATGGCTATAACCCAGAAGAACACCAGAAGATAGTAGAAGAGCATGCCAAAGTGGACTTGGTATGTCATTATTGTTTTTCATACAGTAAGGGGCTTCTTTTAACCAGGTGTTTATACCCCCTTCCTGTCCAGGCCATTTTTCAGTATTCAGCGCTGCAGTACTTTGACATTTATTCCGTCATGCAACGCTGTACTGAAATGAATTTTATACCATTTTTGGGCACAGACAGAGCTTTCTTTTGGTGGTATTTAATCAACACTACGTTTTTTTTTTTAACTATATAATGAAAAAAGTAACGAAAATTTTGAAAAAAAACCTGTTCTCCCTACGTTATGTTATAAAACATTTATTGTTACCCAGTTTTTTTGTAAAATATAAAAGACGGGGTCACGTCGGGTAAATAGACACCAAACATGTCAAGCTTTAACATTGCGTGCACCCGCTAAATCGCAAAAAACTACCATACCCTAAATTGGCCATAGCCGACGCTTTAAAAGCTTTTACCGCTCATCAGTTTAGTGTTATCAGTGATTAATGGCCCTAGAATTATTGCTCTCACTCCGACATTCGGGGCAATATGTAACATGTGCGGCGCAATGGATGCAATTGCCGTTTTCGCACGTAGGCGGACTCGACGCATGTTTGCGCGTGCATGTGGGGGCGGGGGACTTTAAATTTTTTATTGCTTTGATATGTGACTTCATTTTTTATTATTTTTTGGAACTAATTTTTTTTAAACTTTTTTTTTTTTTTTTCACTGAACTTTATTGCTATCACATAGGGAGCAAACAAGCTCCCTATGTGATAGCCAATTTGCAGTGACAGGTCCTCTTTATGGAGACATCAGGTGTCTTTAAGACCCCTAATGTCACCTAGGGACCCCCAAAGAAGCTGATGAAGCAGAGACCTGCTTCACTAGCTTCTCTCCGGTTTCTGTACCGGAGAGTGACAGAGGAATGTGGAAGTGATGTAATACACATCACTTCCTGCATTCCGACGAGGAGGAGATAAAACGGAGCTCGTGTACTGAGCTCCGTTTGATCTCCGGCTGCAGGGCTGCTGTGCTGGTCCCGGGCTCACACCGGGAACAGCGGAGCTCGGGGACGCCTGACCGCCTGTATGTAAACAGCCATCGCTGGCTGTTTACATTGAAAGCCGATTTCCCGTTCGTGCACGACTCCTAGCGGTGGGCACGAGCGGGGCGGGATGGGACATTTAAAAACGCCCACCCGCATTCAAGAAGCCGCTCTCTGGTCGTTTAATTACAACGGCCGGACAGCAGGTGGTTAAAAAGCAGTGATATTAGATTTTATATATTTTTTACTGAACATATAGATGTGTTAAACAGATTTATTGCACTACTACCTTCATGTTATTCGATCAATTCCAATGGTAGTCACTGCACACCATCCAGGGAGTATGTGCCCGGGTGCACAGCTGCAAAATAACATCTGAAGATAAATTGAAAGTAGAGGCACTCACGGGTCTTGAGCTGGAGTGTATGTCCAAACAGGAGTTACTTAGTCCACAGTTTCATTGTATTTGAAGGCCTTGACAAAGATCGTCTGCGATCCATTGAAACGTTTACAGAATAAACTCCTTCCTGTTTGAACATACACTCCTAATCTAGACCGGTAAGTGCCTCCACTACTTTCTATATGTTGCATTTGACAGGTCCTATGTTTTCCGAAAATATATAATCTTTTGGGGATTTTAAGTCATTTTTAGAAAGTTTTTGTTTTTTACCCAAGGCAATAAGCAGTTAGCCCTAGCAGTGTGGGGGGTAGTCCCACTGCAAGGGTTAATAAGATTTCTGCCTGGCATTCTTCTTTACTCCACAAATTAACATTTTAACATAGAAGAACAACAGCAGAAAAATACCAAGTGGTCACCTGAGTCTGCCCCCCCCCCCCCTTTTTTTCTTTTCATTTATATTTTTAACCTTTTTTTTTGGTCTAAGTGATCTATATAGATTTGCCCCAAGTATGTTTACATTAATTTACTGTTGGCTGGTGTACTACTTCTACTGGAAGTCTGTTTCAAGCATCTTCTACTGTTTCGGCAGTATAATACTTTCTAAGGTTAGTTTTGAACTTTCCTTGTTTTAGGATCATGTCCCTGTGTTCTTGATCTTGGCTTTGAAAATACTGCACTCCTGAACCCTATCCACAGCCTTAATGTGTTTAAAGGTTTCGGTCATGTCCCCCTTTTCTATGTTAAAAAAAAAAAAAAGTCCACTAGTGAAAGAGTTAAAATGAACCATTCGTCATGATGAGTCTCAGCTGCAGGTGAAACTATGTGTCCTTCTTTTAGGCAAAACGTACATTGAAGGCTCAGAAACTGCAGGAGGAGCTGGCATCAGGAAAGCTTTCAGAACAAGTTGTAAGTGTTTGTTTTATCATGGGCGGTCATTTGTGTAATGTTTGCTGTGTAACCAACATGCTTAAACCAATAAGTACACATCATCTGTGACTTTCCATAAATCACATTATGTGCAAAGTCAACTTGCGTGATACCAGTGAGGATGTTTTAGCAGTGAGAAAATGTCAAGCTCAGAAAGGTCTAAAGGTATTAATCACATGAAGCACAAGTCTAGCCAAAACATTTTTTTAAAAAGATCTCCGGGAAATGTTTTAATTTTCCCTTGCGGTGCAAGGGTTAAGTGCTCATTTGTGTCCAAGTAAAAAAAAAAAAGATGGACTCACCTGAAGCTCCAAGCCGGCTTCTTAGACCTTTACCTGGAGCCTCTCTCCTCCTCTGCAGCAGTCTAAGGTCCCATAAATCATCACGTCTATACACAGTGTATAGATGTGAGGACGGTGAAGAAGATTACAATGCTGCAAGGAGGGGGAGACAGGCTTGAAGGAGCACTGTAACAGCTTGCCGGATAGCACTTAACCCTTGCTGTGCAGGGGTAGCTCCATTTACTAGGGTGAATAAAAAAATATTCCTGGAGTCTTAAGTGGAAGAAAGCTTTGAATTTCCGTCATGTTTGTATTGCTGTCTGTCTTTTCTGGGGAGATCTGCCCCGTGGTATAGGAAGACACTTGCAGAGATTCTAACCTTTACCCACTCTACTAAAGAAAATATTTTGATGCTCTGTCTGGTTACACTGGAGGAACGTCCCACCACTTCTTGTCCCTGTGACACCCTGGCTTGAAGACAGGAAGTGAGGGGAAGTCTCTTCAATGGGCAAACAGATGGCATTTTAAGCCTGACGCAGATTTTAACCCTTTCCCTTCTGTCCAAATCTGAAGAGAAAAAAAAGCAAGAGTTGGGCTTTAATTTTTCATGTTATCTAGTTAGTTTTATATGTGCTGAATTACACTCATTGTTACCTTTTTGTTTTTTTTCTAATAATAGGAAATAATTACACGTTTGATCCACTTTTGCTATGTATATTCACATCTGTATTCCAGCATAGTTCTCAATTATCCTGGTGTTGAAATGTGTACGGTACAAGGTGGTATAGATTGTGTATGTGTGTGAGAGAGCCCTATCCTGTCAAGTATAATATAATTTCCCACCTGTTAGGTTTTTCTGAGCAGCATGTATGTGGTATTTATACCATTGCTGTTTACATGCTGGTTTACTAGAAGTTATCTTAACTAACTGAAGTGGGGTCTCTGACATCTCTTGGGCCCTGATACAAGAAATACATTTCATAGATTTTGGCTACTTGCAGCATACAGTATATCATGAATAAGTGGTGATCCTAGAATCTTCTGCAGTATAGGTGGTTACCTGGACTCACAGGCCATAAGGGCCTTTGGATCTCTTTTATATTACAGCTGCAACCTCTTTAACCCTATAAATACTATATTGTTTACCTTCCTCAATAGAGCAATTATTCTGTTTTTCTCTAAGCTTGACTGTATTTTCTTTTGTCACCCAAGTTGCTTTCTTTACTCCAGAGTTCTCCAAGACACCAGTGGGGAGAAGAGGAACAGAATGCTCAGAACGTAAGCTGTTTTATTCTGCCGCAACTTACTCCATTGCACAACACATTAGCTTTTTCTATTTAGTTACTATTTATACTTTGCACGTCATGATGGTCATAAATTTGCATTACCTTTTATTTACGGTTCACACAGTCTCCATGAATTGGGTGGATTTGCTACTTCAAGGAAATGTTCCCTAATGAATGATTATTGCGCCTGCAGCAGATCTTACAGTTTTCAGGTAGCTCCTGGCAGGACCCCTGTGGTTGGAGAAGAGAGCTCTCCACTGGGGGGTGATCAGCTTTGCTTGCTTGCCCAGGTGAAGATGGGGAACTCTGTCAGGGAAATCTCAATTTTGGATTGTCCAAAATATACCATTTAGCATCTCTCTACAGTTTGCTCAGGTAAGATTTGTAAATGAGACAGAGAAGCTGATTGATTTGCAGGGCAAATCTGCTCCAGATTTTGTCTGCTCCAGTTTTGATAAATTGCCCCTTCAATCTTTAAAAATCATATACTATGTATGCATGCAGCAAAAGCAGTATAGACAGCTTTGTCATGTAACTAAACCTTTAGTGCATAATATATCGGTTTTTCTTTGCATTCTAAAAGCTGTGCTATATTTCAGTAAATAGACAATGAGTTATGGGCTTTGTCTTTTAGTTATGTTAGGACATCATCTCACCAAAGGAGTACAATATGTTAAAGCTTTTCTTGACAACTCACACCCACTAGCTAAAAGACTGCAGCTTTTTATGAGGAACCATCACTTGGCTTATGGCAGCCAAACTGATATTTTAGTCTTGCATGGACCCTAGTGTTGAGAGTTACCACCCAGTTTTTAAAGTGTCTCCAAACTCCAGTGCCAACACAGTTGTTTGTGTTTGCAGCTCTTACAAGATGCCCATAATAAATCAGTTACTGTCATCCATGTTCTTTGTTTAGGTAACTTTATGAAGAATACAGTTCAGTTTGATGGCACCTTGTGGTTTTGTAATGAAACCAGTAGAAGTGGAAATTCTGTATAACTTGATGCTGAGATAAGAGTTGCCATTGGATACAGGGTTTACCTTTTAGTTTTAAGTGACTGAAAAGGTTCAGGTATGTTTCAGATGGCTGAAATATTTGGACATTTAGGTAAAATCCTTCTTTTTGGTGTAAAGGGGTCATATAGCATGGGGAAAAGTGGACATACTGAAACAAAAGTGGTTATATGGGTAGACCGTGGTATTGTGACTGAATTTATTCCTGTAATCACGTTTAGGATGAGTGACTAATATGGCTCCAAAGCTACATTTCAGGGATATATATATATATATATATATATCCCCGATGCTAATACTTAGTCCTAATATTCTTCTATCATACTTTTCAGGATGGAGACCGTAACAGTGAAGATGAGGATGAGGATAAATACGCAGATGACATTGATATGCCTGGACAGAACTTTGATTCCAAGAGACGAATTACAGTCAGAAACCTGCGTATTCGTGAGGATACTGCCAAGGTAATATATATGAATGTTTGCAAAACTAACAAGCAAAACCGGTTTTATTTGTATGCTTTGGTATTGCTATCTTAATTTCTTTTTTGTCTTGATGTAGTACTTGAGGAATTTGAATCCAAACTCTGCATACTATGATCCCAAAACCAGAGCCATGAGAGAAAATCCGTATTCTGATGCAGGAAAGAATCCAGACGAGTATGTGCTAAAAGCTGTTGATCACACCACTGAGCTGCTGTACACTGTAGGGTGTTATCAAAATCTGGAGCAGTTGCCCATGGCAACCAATCAGCATCTCTTTTTAGTTTGCTCAGGTAAGATTTGAAAATAAGAGATGGAAGCTGATTGGTTGCAGTGCAATTCTGCTCCAGATTTTGTCTGCTCCCGTTTTGATAAATTCCCCCGTGTGTTTTAAAAACTGGGCATTGCACTGATATTTCAATGCATTTTCGCACACTCCTGTACAACTGAAATTTTATTTTGGAAAATTGTCAAAGATTTAGTTTTTAAATACAAAAAAAATTGCAGAACAAGGCCTCATGCACACTGGCACCTGGGGCCGCGCAGTGTAAAAAGCAGTCGTATTTTCCTGCCCGGGAGTCACCACTGCTGCATTCAGCCGCCATAGAAATCAATTAAAGGGTGCACTTGTATTTGGGCATATGCTGGTACTTGTGCACGAATGTACAACTCCGAACGCAGACTGTATACGTTCAGGGTTGTAAGTACGTGCCTATGCAAGCTTTGACGCAAGTACCTGTGTACAGCCGCTTCCTGTAACTGATCTCTCTGGGTGGCTATACGCTGCAGCTGTGGCTCCCAGGTGGTGAAGTACGCCTGATGTTTGTATTGTATGGCCTCAGGCACCTAAAATTGCAACAAATCATGTTCTTTAGTATACATTCAAAGCTAGAAATCTGACTGGTCCTCAGCAGTGATTATAGAGCACAATTGTATTTCATTTATTGAGCTACAATTTCGTATTTGAACAGCAGGTGGCGGTTTAGGTGAAAAAACTGAAAAGTATAAGTTATTGGTCTTTACATTACTTAAGTGTTTTTTGAAACCGTTAATTCTGTCATATTAGTAAACTTGGACTTTCTTTTCAGTGTCAGCTATGCTGGTGATAATTTTGTACGTTACTCTGGAGCCACAATTGCTATGGCACAGACACAGTGTAAGTAAAGTTACTATTTCAATCAATGTTCTTATTTAAAATGATACATGTTAGGGCTCATGTCAACAGGTGTTGTTTCCTATGATTGCCATGAATTTGGAATGCATCTCAAAGATACAGAGGGTATGGTTCACTCCAAACAGTGCAAATAGCCTAATTGAAGGCAGTGCTTTAGTGAATTACAGAGCGATGATACTGCTGCCCATAGTCTGCAAAGAAAAAAGAGCGTCAGCAGCATACTACCAGCTCAGTTTAGAGGCATTTAAGAGTCGCAATAAAAATAACAGCAGCAATGTTTCTGTCTGTGACTGTGATGTCAACGTCTGCCTGATGAAGGGGCTGTTATGTGCTTCGAAACATTGCTGTGATTTTTTTTTTGTGTCTAATAAATGGCTTTATACTGAGCTGGTGATTTGCTGGTGACACATTTTGCTTCTGAAATGCACCTTAAACAGAGGTCCCATTGGCTTTAATTGAGCGATAGACATGGCAATTCAGAGGTTGTGTTTGACCACCAGCTATGCATTGCTCTGAGTTTCTATGGAGGTTGTGTTTGACCTGCTATGCATTGCTCTGCGTTTCTTTGGAGGCAGCATGGAGGTTGTGTTTGAACTGCAGACAAAATCAGGTCAAATGTAGCCTTTTCTTGTCAGACTGCATTTGAATTGCAAACACATGGTTTGGAAATAAGGCCTGTCAGCATGAGGCCTTACTGAAGTTTGGGGGAATTAAACCTTTTCTGGTGTTTATAGTGGCAGCCAGTTTAACAAAATTGCCTATTGGTAGTGCAGGTTCTCTTCATATTCAGTCTGTTATCTGAGCATTACTATAGTGTTCGAGATAGAGTCATGTCATCTGCTAGCACATAGGAAGGATTGATTGATTCCATACTTCCATCCATACTGGTTTTACTGAAATTAGTCTACCTACCTTATCTATCCTCTCTTATCTATCCTCTCATCTATCCTTTTTTTTTTTTTTTTCACAGCATTTTTATCAGGAGAGTATGTAATGCCTAACACTTGTTCTGTATATATGTCAATGTTTCTTCTTGTGCAGTGTTCGCCTGGGAGGCCTATGAAAAAGGATCCGATGTCCATCTTCAGGCTGATCCCACCAAACTGGAAGTTTTATGCAAATCTTTTAAAGTAAAGAAGGAGGACTTCAAGGATGAACAGAAAAAGAGCATCCTGGAAAGAGTACGTTGCTTATATGGATTTTATATATATATATATATATATACTTTGCAGTTATTCCAAAATTTGTCATCAGTCG
>NW_017306818.1:705627-745218 GCF_000935625.1 Nanorana parkeri
ACACACAGACACACACACAGACACACAGACACACACACACACACACAGACACACAGACACACACACAGACACACAGACACACACACACACACACAGACACACAGACACACACACAGACACACAGACACACACACAGACACACACACAGACACACACACAGACACACACACAGACACACACACAGACAGACACACACACACACGTTGCTGTTTTGTACCTGGTCTTCGTCTAAGGGGCCAATTTCAAACTACTGTTTTGCTCTTGCGACTGATGACGAATTTTGGAATAACTGCAAAGTAATCTGATGCACTGCAAGAGTTGTGTGTGACTGTCTCATCTCCCAGTACATCAGGTTAATTTGTTCTTGATCTAGTAGATCAGTAGTGTTTTGCTCCTGTTTGTGATTGTCCATGGATGGAGTAAGCACAAGTAGAATCTCTCTTCCTTCAGTAAAAGCAGAATTTTGCATGCATGATTTAAGAGCCGGACAATTTTAGACGTCTGGGCTTGGCATGTCATGACGATCTTACATCTTTTTAATGCATTTACATTTACCTTTGCATCTACTTTAAAGCATGTTGAAGAGCTAATCCAGTAAGAAGTGATATTTCAGTTTTTGATGGATTTGTGGCAAGAGCTGAATTGTGATCAGTGAATCACTTATTATTTATGGCTTCACTATATATTTCAGAAGCTCTGTACTTGTTTTCACATACATTACTTACATCTTTATTTATGTATTAAAAAATGAAGCTGGGGCTTAGCTTCTTGATCGCTGCAGTGTAGGGATTTTGCTTCTGGGGTTTGCCACAGCACTTCCATGCCCGGTGTCCCAGTCATAGTAGAGCAAGCACGATTCAATGATGGAGCTACCTTAGCGTAGGTATGTGTCCCTGTTAACACTGAACACATGACAGTGCGAGCTGTGGTAAAGCATGCAAGTCACTCCAGCCAGACTTCCATACAGCTTGCCACTCTGCCCTCCTTGTGCATGAGCTGAACAATGCTTTCATTAGCCCTGATGACCACTGGCATACCTAAATTGCTGCCCTTGTAGAGACGTGATTGGTGAAGAAGCATCTGATAAGGATGGTGAGCCAGTGTGACAAATGGTGGATGTGGATCCTGAATTGCAGATACTGTTGTTTTTTCTTACTCCACCACTGTTACTGATTTCACCAGTAAGCCTGCACGTTTTTGTGCGTTTTTCCATATTTGCATAAAACGCACATATATAAATTTGGGCATTTTAATGAACAGATTGTAACATATAAGAATATGCAGAAACGCAGCAAACTTGCGTTTTGGATTGTTTCCATTGAAGTCTATAGGGCTAAAAAGCACAGAATCTGCCAAAAAGAAGCTCAGTACTTGCCTCAAGCGATGGACGTTTTGCTGCAAGCAACATGACCCTTAGATGTGAAAATGGCCATAGAAATGAATGGGAGTTTTTTTTTTTTTTGAGCAGAAAAAAAAAAATGCTACAAATGCTCAGTGTGAATGACGGCTTTGCTGTGGCACATTAAGCACATGACAACCATTCCCTCTATTTTGCCGCAGCATATGCAGTGCAATTAATAACCCCATTTGGGCTGACAATGCTACATATATATATATATCTCTATCCCACTCCTAATCTTAGGCTCGCTCATTTCTAAAAGTTTCACGGTATGATAACATAAAAATAGCAGTTTATAAATCTGTTCCGTGTGTTCAAAGCGCCTGATTAACCATTTAGTTTTACGTTATTTTTGTTACACTCCCCATTTTAATTTTTAACTGTTAGGCAAGGCAATTTACTTGTTGTGGGTACTACATATTATTATACAGGATTTATATAGCGCCAACAGTTTGCGCAGTGCTTTACAATATAAGGAAGGCATTACAATACAATTCAAGACAAGATGGGAAGGAGGGCCCTGCCCCTGAGGGCTTACAGTCTAAAAGATAATGTACACACTGTTTAAATCTTAGTTGTTTTAGTTACTAGTAGGAGTTATTGGCATATTTGAGGTTGTCAATTCTAATGTGATCCGTCAGTGAATTTTTTTACATTTTATTAAATGCTGTGTTTTACAGTACGGAGGTCAGGAACACCTTGATACTCCACCTGTGGAGCTCCTTTTGGCTCAGACTGAGGACTACGTGGAGTACTCCAGACATGGCACTGTCATAAAGGGACAGGAGAAAGCAGTAGTACGTTCCAAGTATGAGGAGGATGTTCTTATCAATAATCACACGGTAAGTGTCACGTCACACTAGCAAGGTTTCAGCATTTGTCTGAGATGCAGGAGCCATGTGATGGCAGTGTCTATACTAAGCAGACAGAAGGTCACAATATGATGCTGCTGGAAATTCCAATGAAGTAAATGCAGTTTTTTAAAATCCGACATTACAGTGGCAATGCAGACCATGTTCAGATGTATCTATAAATGGTGAAAACACAAAACAGAACTTAACATTACATCAATAAAATTATGTATTTTGTCTTTATTCTTTTTCAGTGTATTGTCTTTTATTCAGTAGTGATAATGAGACTGGGCCTTTATCAATCGTGATAATATTATTATAGTATAGCAGTGGAGTGTACACATTCATGCTTATTTGGTATACACTGTGAAGTGTTGCAGCATGCACACTATCTTGTGCATTACACTAAACACTGCATTCCATATGTGCTACTGGAAATTACAGTGTGTGGATCACTGCAATTTCTGTGCGTTGCTGTATGCTGCATACTCCGGACCCTCTGCACTGTATTATATATTGCACTTTGTAAACTGTGTGGTACATTTATATGACTGGGAAATTTTTAACTAGGAACACCTTTTGCTGAACTTATTTTTAAAGCAAATTCAGCCTAAATGACAAACTGATCAGCACCTCTGGTGACTGACGACTTCTTGTCTGCCCCTCTGTTACCTGTTTCCTCAAGGCTGATAAAAACTTGTCACAGATAGTGTCCTCTTGGGTGTAAAAACATATTCCAGCCTGGTCCTAGGATCTCTGAGAGCTGAATGAAACCTTGGCAGGCTTTTTTATTAATTTGCTGTGCAGATTGACTGTAACACTGGGTGCCTATTGGATTTTGTACCTGCTGGCTTGCGTAAGTCGGTGTTGATAGCTTTGCTAAGACATGAATAGATATTGTGCAATGTCTGAACAAAGAGGCGTTTTATTAAGTTTCTCACCACCTGCCTAGGTGGCGCTGCCTATAACAATATTACTGGCCTATATGTGAATTAAATGTGTTTTCTATGTGATATACAGTGTACCCCTAACATCATAGTGCTTATATGTCTGGGCTGTATTTTTTGTTTGCACTAGTACATTTGGAGTGAATTTAAACTTTTTTTTTTCTTCTTTTTTTTTAGTGTATTTGGGGCTCATACTGGAAAGACGGATGGTGGGGCTACAAATGTTGCCACTCATTTGTTAAGATGTCTTATTGCACCGGCGAAGCTGGGAAAAACATCAGTGTGAGTGTCCTATATATTGTTCCGAAATTTCTTGTAAAGTGCTTTAATAAGATCTGGTAAACAGTAACCAACCCTTTTTGATGATGTTTTCTACTGGAAATGTGTTTTGTTACCATAAGGTGACTTTTATAAACTAACCCCATCTTGTGGAAGAAAAAAAAGGAAGATCTAGACTTTCTGTTTTAGGGACCCGTGTCTTTGAACTTATGGCTGATCACCGGCTGCTGCACGAATAAGATACTTCAGTGGGTTTAATACCGGTTTCTCTGCTGCCTCATACGTCCTGTAAAGCAATCTGAGCCAGCGAGAGGAAATGCAGTATGCAGTGAGAGGAAAAGTTATTCACACACTCGGAAGTCTAGTATTCCAGCAGCGGCTGGTGAGCAGCAAAGTGCCTGGGTTTGAAGACATGGGACACTGGAAAGCTAAGTAAAAATGCTCTTCTTTTATAGACTGTGCTTAGTTTACAAGTAGCAGTGTGATCACAGGGTCACTAATGCAGAACGATCTGTTATGTTACTTAAGCTAGCCGTACATTGTGCGAATTTCGGCCGCTTTATCTATTTGCATAGCGGGTGCAGCTGTCGGCACCTTTTCGGCCGCCATCCCTCAATTCAGCTAATTTGAAGCAGCCAGTCAGAAAATGTTTGCACAAATAGAGCTAGTCAATGAGCTGCCAGCACTGTTGGGTGTATTCTGACATGGTCAGCGTCTGCTATCAGAATACAGTTCCTCGATCAACGCTCCTATGCATTGTTGGAGGAATCTGTTATATTTACCTTTCCTCTTTACTCTGGTGGTGTGTGTGTGTGTGTGTGTGTGTGTGTGTCAGAGTAGAAATATGGAAACTTATTGCTGATTTATGTTTCAAGGCGCTTTAAAGCATCAAAAATGGGTTTTGTTGATGTAAACAGTGAGTCAGTGGCTATGACTTCGGGTGCGGAAGGTGTATAACACACGAGACAAAAATGTTTGGCAATAAAAACATTCGCACCAAGACCATACTGATTTTCAGAAGCTGAAACTAAATGTACTGGCCATGAATGCACATGCTGTGCGCCAAATGCATAACCTTAGGACAAGTGTACAACTTTAGAACATATGCTGCTACTTTGAATCAGACATGGATTTTAATTACAGATTTTATTGTCCTTAAAGAGCCAAATTCTGTGGAAATGATCACATAGTGCAGCAATACTTATCATTTTTACAATTTTACACCTAATACACAGTGTAGCAATAATTTTAGTGGGATGCACTGATACCTTTTTTTGGTATTGAGTACAAGTAACGATACTTTGCTTTCGGTACTCCCGCTAGCATGGAGCCGGCTTCCCAGGCAATCGGGAAGCCGGGATATGAGTAATGACCCGCCTCCTGCCTTAGTTATTGGCCGGAAAGCCGGCTCCATGTTGATTGGCCGGAAAGCCGGCTCCATGTTGATTGGCCTTGAAAGACGGCTTCCCAGCCAATCAGCATCGAGCTGGCTGTTCGGCCGGCTCGGTGTTAATTGGCTAGGGAGGCGGGTCATTACACAGCTGGCTCCATGTTCTCCTATGGCACTGCCGTTCTGGTATTGGGGAAGGTATCGGAGCATTTGGGCGAGTACTTGCCAAATACTCTGTATCGGCACCGATACTATACTGTGCATCCCTAAACTTTAGTTTCTAATAATTTTTTGGGCACCTTTCACTTGACCTAGTTAAAAATGTTTTTTGGAGCTTATGTTTTTGAGGTGATCTGAAGTTCTTTTCTGTGCTGGAAAGAAGAGAGACTGCTTTTGTGTGTGTATTGGTGCATTGTAGCATGGATTTATTCACTATAAGTCTGACCCACAACGCATGCAATAAGAAGCACATGTATTGTCTTGTAGTGCACAGGGGGGGGAAACAAGGCAGGTAGATGGGTTTTTTTTTTCTTTATGGGCACCATAAAAGGCAAGTGTGAATGAACGCTAAAAAAGGAAAATCTAGCATATTATTTAGGAGAAATGTCTGATCTGCTGTTATCTGCTGGTTCCTAGAACGTTGATCTTTGTGAAGAGGAATTGCAAGAACCAGAGGAGATGGCTAAACCAAAGACCCTAGTGGAGGTAAGAGTAAACCGGTCATTGTGTGTGATTTTCTGTATTAAGTGAATCCAGGAATGTCCATTTAATTGTTCTAATTGGGAGGCTTAAAGGGTGATTTTATTGTGCTTTTCGACAAAGTGTAAAGAACAAGCTGAAGATTTCTTGGGTCTCCTGGGCTTTCTGCACTGCAAGATATCTGATTTCTAAAATACTGGACTCAAAACACTTAATATTACTTGATGATAATTGTGTGAAATAAATCCTATCAGTTGAGCTTCAGCAGCCGATTTTAGTTGGGATGTTGAAATCAGCTGCTAAAGCTTGCATGAAATCTGTGCATATGCAAATTCTAGAAATTACAGCTACTTCCCTCCACATTGGGTTACAGACATGTAGAAATATCCCAATATTGTAATCTGTGTTTTCTGGAAGAGTATGCCCAATCTGCTCTTGATTTGTAATTTTAGGATTGTCAGGACAATGTCCTGAACAACTGTCCGTAGATATAGTTTTTCAGGTTTTACTATACCTGGCAGAAGAATCCTTCCAGTAACTTCTGTCTTTGTCTTCAGATCCACCAGGAAAAGATGAAAAAGAAAAAGAAGAAGCACCGTAAGAGTGGAGATTCTGACAGTGAAAGTGATGAGAAGAAGAAGGAGAAGCTAAAGAAGGTAGGGTATAATACATTAGCATTAAACATGGCATCTTGTAGTTTGCTGTATATATGTACATACATACATACATACATACATACATACATACATACATACATACATACATACATACATACATACATACATACATACATACATACATACACACTGAGGGGCCCGATTATTATGACCACCCCATCAGTACTTCGTTGGGCCACGAGATGACTCCACGAGATGACTTCGTTGGGCCGCCTCGTGACTCTACGAGATGTTGAAAGGTGATGCGAGGAATCTGACACTGCACTGTTGCCCTTCTGTTGTCTTGTACCAGTCTTGCCACTCTCCGTTCTACCCTAACATTGACTAGTCGCTGATGGCCACAATTCGCACGTTCAGACCCAGATTTTCGGCTGACAGTCCAGTCTTTAAACACTTCAACAACAGCTGCTCTTGAACATTTAACAAATTCTGCTGTTTTGCTGATACTCGCTCCATGGCTCGCGCCAACAATCATCCCACGTTCAAAGGCTGTTAAATCGCGTTTTTTACCCATATCTTCAGAAAAAAAATAATTTCTACTGTTGTGGTAAACAGCCTGCTTCCCTATTTATAATGGTCTGGCCCTCTAGCAACTTCAGCGCAAAATTATAGCTAATTTGCCTACAAACGTCAGGTGGTCATAATAATCTGGCCACTCAGTGTATATATTGCTGTTTATCCCACCTCCTGTCTCCTTCCCTTCTCTCTTTTATAAAGGCGAGTATGGATGTGTTCATTAGAATATTTGTGAAGCGTTTTCACATTCTGGGAAAAGATAAACTCCACACAAATGAATTCTAGCAAAGGCCAAATACATGCTTGCCCTCTAGTGGCAGCATTCAGCATCGCATTTAGTGCTTTCATAGGTTTCGTTTTTCCTGACCCCTACATGGAGTGTTTAGTTGAGAAGGGATGTTTACAATATTCAGTATACAGTATAATACAGTCTGATTTTTGCACTAATCAGATCTAAACTAATATAGCTGCTGATACTGTTCGGGAATAGGTTAATAAGACAATAAGACAAGCGCATGAGATAACAAGCACGGAATCTAAGCAATAACTACAATAATCTAGTCTATAGATAACTGAAAATACAGAAAACTTACATATTTAAAAACTCCATTTTTAAAACTAGTTGCTGTGCATTGTAAAGGAAACACAATGGCCCTTGTTTATGAAAGCACTTGGTCTTGCAACCTTGATCTCAAATATATAAGTTGCTAACTGATATTTAGGGGCTCATTGCTTTATTTCTATGCGCTCTCTATTATACTTTGCAGTACTACTAGTGTGGTATTCAGCTTGCAGTATCTTATGGAGTTTTCTCTGCTGAATGCTGCAGAGAGAACTCCGTGATTGGAGGAGAGCCATTTATGTGACTGACCGGTCATGTTACTGGGCTTTCCTCTCAGTTTTTTTATTTTATTTTACCACTTTCATTTATTATTATTATTGTGCTTTATATATGTGCTGTCATCAGATGTATGGCCATTGTGCTTTTTTAATTTTTTTTTTAACCACTGCTTTTTTAAACAGACATAAACGAGGTGTCTTGCAACATTTTATTCATACTTAACCTCTCCACTGCCATGGGCATCTACATTCCTTAGGGTATGAGAGGTTTGGCATTGTCGCAGTGGCTACAGCATGCTGTGCCACTGATATAGGGGAAAAGAGCATTGTTTCTATTGTCAGAGAATAGAAATAATGAATTCCTCTCATTTACATGGCAGAGTAGAATAACTCCGTGGAATGTATGCAGATTTTACATAAATGTAACTGTCAAGTCCATAATTATGGAAATTTATTTTTAGACATTTGACATGCAGATACAACTCGGAGGTTCGGCTGTATGCTCTCTCCTTGTTTATTTTAGTACCTTTACGTTAGGGAATATGTATTTCAGTTCTGTTTGCAATGAAAACAGAACATGTTTTGTAATTCTTCTGTTTCACAAGTATTCCTGCCCCTGGTCACCACCATTTTTTATAATGTTAGGGTAGTAAATGTGGTCTCACTGCCAGAAGCCCCTCATTGAAAATAACCCCTAACTAGGTGTGGGAACTTCTCTGTGCTGTGCTTTGCTTTCTGCATACTGAGCAGCTTAGTAAATAAAGCGGTCAGTGTAGTTTTCCTATAGCTGCCAAACGGCAATCATCTTAAAGGAGAATTATGAGGCGAGTGATTTTCACTCAGCCCCATAATCTAAACCGACTTGTGACAATGAAACTGTCACAGGTCGGCTCAGTAGATAGGGAAGTGAGCGAACACATACCATCGCTCGCTCACTTCTCGATCTATCGCTGCAGAGAGCCGTGACTGTCACTCATGGCTCTCTGCAGGGATTCCCCCCTCCCCTGTCTGATCCTCCAGCGCTGACTGGCGAAACGGACGGGGGAGGGGGTGGGCACAGCTGCCTCTGCCTCTGGATAGGCAGAGCCAGCTGTCAATCCCACAGCTGGGTGGATCCAGACAGTATTGTCTGGACTTGTCCCGGCTGCGGCGTCTCAGTATACCGCGAGCAATACTGAGCTTTGGGTCACTGGAGAACGCCAGTTTGGGTTCGCCCTGACCCCATAGTTCTCCTTTTAACTGAGCCGACTGCAGTATCCTGAAATCTTGTTTTATGTACTTTGTATATCATTGTTACTGTTTGCTTTTGATACTGTGTCATTATAGGACTCCATAAGCAGGGTGCCATTTGTTGTAGCATGTGCTTTTCGAACAAGTAATGAACATCGATTCACAATAGATGCATCCCGGGAATGATTTACTTTCGGTGTGATGGCGTTCAAATGCAGTGACTGTCACCTGATCATTAAGCTGAAGGAGTGACAGCTGCCGCTTGTAAACGTCAGATTAGGGATTCCTGCTGCAGGAAATCGCAAGTTGTGGGTTACTGCAGTGTCCTCCCCTTATTTCCATCCGAAGGTGGCCAGGATACCCACTGTACAGATATTAAGTGATCTGGAAATTTCTGCTTATTTGGGCTTCTTTAGTCTTTATTTATTGAAATATATTATAGGTTTAACTACCTCCCGGCCAGCCGCTGTGTATACATGGCCTGCCGTGAGCTTCTTGGATGTAACTGGGCGTGTATACACGTCCTGTCACATCCACCCGCTCTGGCGCGGCGCGCGGGAAATCCTCGCTATTTGAAAAGAGGCAGCGATGCCCGTTAATATACAAGCAATCCTTGTATGAAGCCCCGAGACGTGCGCCCCAGGCCTGGCCAGGTAGGGGATCTAAACACCTGGTCTTCAAGCAGTTAATGTACTCCCACTAGTGCTTGCCACTGGTAGCCATTGCCGTAGCCAATAGATTCTCCAGTGACCCCATATTGTAAGATATACATTTATTTTTGGTGCTGAAAATCTGGCACTGGTAGTTTTCAATGAGGGGCTTCTGGCAGTGAGACCACATTTACTACCCTAACAATGTATAAGCCCTGCTGCACCAGAAGCGATCGCATGGATCCTGGGGACAAGATAAACTGATTTTGTACAAGGAGTACTAGCAATGATTCACACATTTTGCTACTATATACAAAGCTATATGAACATTTCAATTGATTCTATGTAACATTGCAATATTTCCTTAACTTCTTTTCTAAACGCAGGCTTTGAACGCTGAGGAGGCACGTCTTAAGCAGGTACAGGAAATGATGCAGGTGGATGAGAGGAAGAGAGCATACAACTGTATGTATGAGACACGGGAACCTACAGAAGAAGAGATGGAGGCATTCAGAATGAAACGCCAACGGCCGGATGACCCAATGGCCTCCTTCCTGGGACAATAGTGGAGGGCGTCTGCAACATTTTGTAGAATCCTTTATTGCTAGACAATATCTCTGTTTAATTGCAAAACAACATGTGCAATAAATCTCTTGATTATACTGTGTATAGATGTATATTTCTGTTCTCAATAAATATTTACACTTACAACTGATTTCTTTCTGCTTACCTTTGAGTAGAAGCTATAATTTTGTTATGAGGCAAGCACTGGCTTCTTCTGAAAGTACTAATTGATTGATTGTTGTGCTGACCAACTGCCTTCATTAGACACGCATGTATAATGAGGACCCTAGTTGATAGAAGGGATCCTAATGGTGAGTAGGAAGGGGGTAGTAAAGGGCACATAAGATAGAGGATTTGGGAGGTGGGAGTAATGGGGGGGGCTGGAGAGGAGGGGGCAGAGGAGAGGAGTTATGGAGGGAAGGAAATGGTAATGAACATATGCATCATGTTCCCTGGCTAATGAAATAGTCAACATTTCTTAAAAGTTACTTCATATGTAGAAACAAAAATGGCACAGCATATTTATGGCGTGAGCGAATCAAGGAATGGAAACATTAAGTAGGAGAAATATTTAAAGCATTCCCGCATTTTGTTTGTTAATATAAATAGCACATTTGTTATGATAGAAATAGGAAGGGATGTTGGTTGGGAAAGGACTAAACAGAGATAGGTTATATATTGTTAGAGATGGTTCTATGAACAAAATAAGGATGCAGTGTCTTATGCCATATAAATAAATACGATTAATGTTGTACTGTAAAAGATCTTGTATCGAATACGGGCATTGGACCCTTATTATTAGGCATTTGGTTATAAAAGGTTTTTTTTTTTTTGGGGGGAGAATGGCTTGTTATAAAATATGCAACATAGCTGTGGGGGTGCCCTGTATAGGGTGACCCTTATGAAGAACACATAGGGTATAAATGCTATATTGAATATGGGAGGGGTCCTGGGTACAACACGGGTGTTGTGTATTTTAATTTAGGTGGAGAGTAAGGAATGATAGATGCATGTGGTGTATATATATATATAAATATGGCGGGAAGGAGGGTTAACAACTATAGAGGGGAATAATAGAGGTAAAATTCACAAATAATATGAGATATTTTGTTATGTTTTTTGTTTGTTTCTTTTTAAGTATCTACAAGAGATTGGTGATTATTATTAAGCATAGGTAATACCTGGGATGTCTGGTGTCTGGTAAAGCCAAATAGCCTAGACATGGGTGGAATAAGCAAACATTTTGCAGTGTTCGTAAATAATTTAGTTATTTCACATTTTGGTTGTAATATTTGATTAATGGAGAGAGATAAATAAGGAAAAGGACTTTGGTGTATTGGGAGTAGGGGTGAACCATGGGGAGGGTAAGTTTCCTTTAACATAGATGGGAGGAGGGAACTATTCTGGGGTAAGTAAACGTAGATTGGGGTTTTAGGGCCTGTTCACATGAGATCAGGTGCTGATCAGCAGACGTGGAGCTGCTGATGCAGTGCGTTTTTGATGCGTTTTCGGTCCAGAAGCTGACAGTTAATTTTTTGTCAACGTTGATGACATCATAATAAGTGGAGCAAGAATACAATTTTTTCTTTTTTTTCCCCCTTAGCTGCATTGCGTTGCGTTTCCGTTTTCGTTGCGTTTCGTGCGTTTCCGGACCGGACAAAATGTGACATGCAGTATTTTTTCTGTCGTAAGCTGAACGGACTGCGCACGTGAGAACTGGAGCCCATAAAACACATAGGGATACATTGGGATGCATTTTGAGTGCAGCAGCGTACGGAGACGGTCAGCACAGAAAACGGACGTCGTGTCAACAGGCCCTCAAAGAATTTGCAGAGGGGCTAATGGTATTAGGAGGAGATTTTAACTTTACGCTTGAGCCAGCAGTTGATACAGTTGGGGGAAATCAACATATTTCAATATCACAAATAAATAAATTAAAGAAAAGATTGCATTATTTGCAATTGGTAGGCATCTGGTGGGTTTTAAACCCGGCTACTAGAGATTATACCTGTCATTCTTCAACATATAAATTTTTTGGTGTCACATTGTATGCTGAGTTGGTCTCCCCAAGCACACATTGGGACACAGATTTGGTCAGACTATGCCACGGTGTATTTCTCGATATGTCTATCGGGATTGGTTAAACCTGTATCCTTGTGGCGATTGAACAAGAGCTTATTACAGGACCCCATAGTGAGGACTGAAGTCGTTTGCACTATTAAAAATGTTATTGTTGAACATTTAAATGATAATACATCATTGCCGATAAAATGGGAAGCACTTAAGAGTGTAGTGCGAGGGGTCCTAATTGCATATGGGGCACGTATAAAGAAGGATAGAGAACGGTCTGTAAAAACCCTATAGGCAGAAATTCAAAGATCCTCTCCCCACCTGCGGTATGACATTTTGGTTATGCATTGGCGTGAGGGAGGGGTGGGTCTCCCACACATGGAATTATACTAAATGGCCGCGGTTTTGAGACGCGTGTTAGATTGGATTTATCCAAATAATACAAAATTATGGGTGGCTATCGAACAGGATGCTACTCCAATACATTTATTCTTGATCCCATGGGTGAACCCGGAGAGACGTCCGGTTAAGAAAACTTTATTGCCGTTAGTAAGAGATCTGCTAATAATATGGGATAAGGCAATTAGGGCTTATAAAGTGTCATCTTATGTGGGTCCCCTTACACCTATTTTAGGTAATTCAGATTTCTCCGCAGGAAGGGGACTATTAGGGTTCCTAAAGTGGACCAACGCGAAAACCATCCCCAATTATTCCAGCATTAATGAAAGATGGATTGAGAACTCTATCAGATATAAGTACAGAGGATGTAGTAGGGGGAAGGTGGATGCAATACTTGCAATTGAAACATTTTTTTAGGTCATTCTCTATAAGGGGAAATGTGATGTGGGAAATGACAGCATTTGAAGATTTGTGTGTAAACAGGGGAGGAGGGACCTATAATATATCTACATTATATAATATATATGAAAAGTGATGACATTTGGGTGGTTATGTTAACATATGTATGTAAGAATTAAATATATCGTGTGGGATGTTGTAGGTTTTGGTGACGATGAGAAGTTAAATTTGTATGTAAACGAGATATGTGTATGTTGATGCCTTGTTATATTTTTTGTATGAATATTTTGTATAAATAATAAAAAGATATTAAGTAAAAAATGATTGACTGTTGTGCTGACCAACTGCCTTCATTAGAGTCACTGACCTGAAAGAAGCATGGAGAGAAGAAAAGTCTTTCTGCCATTATGATCTTACTGAAGTCAAAGGATTAGGATAATAGCCAGACAACAGAGAGCAAAGGCAGCCTCCATATTTCTTTCATGGATTCTTCCCTTTAGGATTCCTCCCTCTAAAACTGTTCTTTTAGGTTTTTCATAGATGCTAATCAATTTATTAACCCACTGGCTTCATTTGTGCTTTGTGGGCTCTGGTGGCACAGGATCAAAAGGAGGCATCGACTGAGATTTAGATGCAGAATTTGTTTCAATGTAAACAACAAGAATGTTTAATGCTGTAATACAGATGGCAGAAAATCTAACAGACTGGCGCAGAAACACTTTATACGAGGCAAGTAAAGTGATAGTAATTTGATATTGCTATATAAATTAAAAACCCCCAAAATATTTTAAATGGCAGTGAGGAGAAGCCAATATTAAGATCAGCAGACTACTGTATATACTAATGGGCCAGCAATGTATATTTCTTTATCATTTATTGAGGGACACAGGGATTCTTAGACTGTCAGGTTATAATGCCGCCTACAGGACAAATGGACACTGGCAACAACAAATGTCAGTACGACCCCACCCACAACCATTTTACCTCAGTTTTTGCTAGTGTCCTGATTTCTTTATTCAGCTAAGAAACGCATGTTTTCCCATTTTTATATCAGTAATCTCTCTGTGAAGGCCCTAAATTTCTGGAAGTTTCTATGGCCATCTACAGCTACTGATGAATTCAGGACCGGATATGGAAACCCTGGACAAGTCTCCATTTAGAGGAGCAGTGCAGGTTCCCAGTTCACCATACTGGTGATCCCTCTGTGTCACACCTGCAGTCAGCGGTGACTAGTGTTTGTGGTCCAGTTCAGATCAGTATGTCTAAGGGGTCCTTATGGAATTGTCGGTCCAGACCTAATGCAGTTTCACCTGACCGTGTCTCTGAGACTTGCCTTCATAAGTGGATGTGACAGGATAATGCCGTGTTGGGGATCCTTCCCTATATGTGTTTGAATCTGTCTGAGGCTGAAATCTCAGAAAAGACCGTCATTAGCAGGGCACAGTGTGAATGTATTTTTTTTCCTACTCTGTGTCTTACTACTGGCTTTATTCAGAGACTTGTGACATTTGTACGTTTGGTGTCACTGATGTTTCTAGTTCTTCCAGCCACAGGGGCTTGTACATTACAGGTAGGGATGGGTTCAATGTTCGAGTCGAAGAACTGTTTGACTTGAACATTGCTAGTTCTTATATTCGCCGTACACACGAACTATCAGGGCATTCGTCTGGCTATTCGCCTGCCGAGCGCCCACAATGCACTGCACCCCGAACAGTGCATTGTGAGAGCCTTGATTGGGTAAAGCAATACACTTGACTACAGGTCAGCTGCAAGACTTTACCCAATCACAGCACAGTGCACTGTGAGAGCCATGATTGGGGAAAGTAATGATGACTTTGTCCAAACATGGCTCATAGCTAAGTCCCAGCCCCACACTATAATAAGGCTGCTTACACCGCAACCTTATGTAGTGTGTGTTGCTGGAGTTAGGTGTAATGTAAGCTATAACTGGCATCAGTGCTTTATTCAGCATTTTAGTGCTATATACACTACTCTGATAAAGTATTGCACCCAAGCACTAATTTCCCATCCCACATTCTGTAAGAAAATGTTATAATAAGCCCTGCATCATGTCTGAAAGGCCAACAAGGAGAGGCAGAGGCTCCCATGCAGCTATAAGAGGGCAAGAAGCCTCTGTGTCCACAGGCAAAAGTGGTGGTTGTGGACATGGTCCATCCTCTCCAGGCAGGGCACACTTGTCCTTTTTATGTGGTGCTGGCCGTGTTATTCAGCCACAACATGCACTAGGAGGTGGTGGAGTGGATAACTAAGCCCTCTTTATTCTCCTCTTCTGTCTGATTCTTCTGTCAGTATTCATCCGTGGGCACCCTGGTTATGGTGCTGGGCTGGTACGCTGTGATGGTCAATACGAATTGTGTGCTGTGTCAGATTTTCAGGATCTCCTGTCACCAAGGACCATGTTACCATCCTACCTTATGACCACCAGCTTAGCAGCATGACTGTTAAAGCCTTGGTTTTCTTTTTGAGTAAGGGGCATCTATGATTGTGTGTTTCCTATGAAGGATACTTCTTGTAATGTTTATTATCTGACATGGAAGGCATACTTGACTTGGTGTGAATCTCAGGGCTTCCACCCTAGGAGTTTCTCTGTGGGACAAATCATCTCCTTCCTGCAGCCTTGTGTGAACGAGTGTTTGGGTCTCAGCACTTCAAGGCACTTCTGCCAGGACTATCTTGTTTTATAGACTGCTGTTCTCTCACTACTGGATTTAGACCTTAGTACAGGGAGTCTCCATGTAGTTCCTCCTGCAACTCTATGGTATTTGATTCTGGTGCTCTTTGCGCTTTAAAGATCATTGTGTGAACCCAGCAGAGACTGTGCACTCTACTAGATCAGTGAGTGCTTCTTGCTCATTTGTTTCTTATGTTTTACCAGGTGACATATCAGACCTCATCTTATGCTAGCTTCAGGCATTAGGTCCTTCATGCAGCTTTTGAGCTCTAGGCAGTCCCCAGTTTATTGCTGTATTTTTATGGGCCTGTAAGCATTTCTTGCTTTGTTGCCCACCCCTCTTTTGGACGTCCTGACTGTCTAAAAATTCCTGTGTCCCTCAATGGACAATAAAGAAATAGGAATTTTTTTACTCACCGTAAAATCCTTTTCTTGAAGTCCATTGAGGGACACAGGTCCATCCCTCAGTGTTTCCCTTATGCTCTCTGTACTACTACAAAACTGAGGTATGATGGTTGTGGGCGGGTTTATCCTGTGCTGTCTACTGGCTTTTTGTTGCCAGTGTCAATTTCCCCTGTAGGCAGAAGTATAACCTAACAGTCTAAGAATTCTTGTGTTCCTCAATGGATTCAAAGAAAAAAAAAAGTACAAAAAAACTATTTTTATAATGTCTTGGCATCTTATACATCCAGGTTCATCTGGTCTCCAATTGAGCAGCTTAACCGAAAATCTTTGGTGTATCATAGACGTTGCAGGCAGCTGACAGAAATGCTGTGCCTTGGCATCTTTTTTGGAGCATGACCAGATTGGATACAGAAGGGAATTAGGCATAAAAAAACAAAGATTTGAAGTAACAACTTACAAGGTAAGACAAAGAGAAGTTGGATTACTAAAGTTGCAGAGCCTGTTTACTTGGTAAATAAGGTGAAGCTGTATTTAGTCAAACAACCCAATCGTGTGCAAGGGAAAATATAAAAAACATTATTTTTTTAATGTTTCATCTGTTGAGGGGCATGGGAAATCTTTAACCTTTGGGTTATATTGCTGCCTGTAGGAGAAGTGGACACTGGAAAACAAAACAACAAAACAACAAAAAAACAACCCACCCGCCTTCCTATTACCATGGTTAGTGTCCTATGAGGATGGGCTTCTTGTCTTCAGACCTGCTGTTTTAAAAAACAAACAAAAAAAAACTAACTGCTGGACTGTTGCAATTAAAATCTGGAAATTACCTTATTTTGTGGGTTTCACCTCATTGCTCCTCTGCACAGCTCCAGTTCACCGAAAGGAGATTTTCCTCTATTGCCTGGATTGGTTCGAACTGTAAGGGTCTATGGGGCTGATCTACTAAAAGCAAATAGGCTGTTCACTGTGCAAGGGAATGCTCCCTTAGTTTAGTGAATGAGGTGAAGCTCTGCCAAGTCCATCACCCAATAATGTTCAAACAAAAATATATATATTTTTTTAACTTTCTTTGCATGTGATTGGATATTCTTTGCAATATGAATATTTACCACGTTCATTAAGCAAAGAGAAAATTCCTTTGAAAAGTGCAGATTCACGTGCATATTTGCATTTAGTGACTCAACCTCTATCTCTCAGACACTGCTTCTTTCAGAAAGACTAATTCACCTTTTGTCTTCTCAGATGGACCCCGAAAGGGTGCTGCAATGCACTTGGGGCTGTTAGCATTTGTTTTTTTGTGTGTTTCCCACCCTTCCGTTGGACTGCTTTTGGACTCCAAGAAGAGGATTTTACAGTGAGTACAAGATACTCATTATTGCACATGATTGGATGGTTAAAGTTCACACAGCTTATTCCCTAAGCTGAGTGAACCTTCTTTGCTAATTCTGCACTCTTAGTAAATCAACCCACATGAGTTTCATGTATTAATACTAAGAATTATCTGTGATGACTTAATGCCACCAACCAAAGCTAACCTGTCATGGCAAATCAAAGTGGTGTTTGTGGAGCAAAAAAAAAAAAAAAAAGGTCACATTTTAGTATGAAATTGCTAGAAAAGAAGGTTCATTCTTTTCTGTTACAGCCATACCTTGTTTATCCATACAGTATGTACTTTCCTGTTTCTTTTAGATTGTAAGCTTTGATGAGCAGGCCCCCCATAACCAGGACTGGATTTACTCTCTCTGCTGCCACAAAGGCCAGGTTCCTCAATGCGCCCTCGAACCCTCCAACCCACCAACCCCCCCTATGGAGTATGGCAGACCTGCAGGCTGCATACAAGTGATCTTGGCGACATCGCCGAGATCACTTGTTCAAAACAAGTGGAGGCTTCGCCGCTGTACATTTAGCTCTGCTTGCCCAAAGCAGGGTTAAATGTAGAAAACAACTACCCGCCCAATGCCTGGAGCTGCATGTCCCCGGGCATCAGGAGATAGGAATTCCACACCCCTGCTGCCCCTCTACTCTCTGCTGCCCCAAGGCTGGGCCTCGGTTGGCCTTGTGGGAAATCCAGCCCTGCCCATAACCCCCCTCTATAGAATGGTATTGCAACTGTACTATCTTCCTTTATTTAGTAAAGCATTGCTCAAGCTGTTGGCATTATATAAATCCTGTATAATAAAAAATAATAATCAGAGTGGAATGATATTTCATATGTAACAAATATGGTTGACCTGGGCCATATTTATTAACAGAAACACAATGTGGTTTTCAAAATATTTACTGGAAATAAAGTATGAAAAGCATTTGGTGAGTACTTGGCACTAGTTCTAGTTTGGGCAAAGCTTATCAGGAAAGAACACAGGTAACAGAACAAAAATGGTAGTGCTCACATCTTGAACCCCAGAAGACAAAATATATCTTTTTTTTTTTTTTCAGGTGGGTCTTTTCTTCCAGCATAGTTCAGGAGCTTCTTCTCTTGAGATTTGGGGTACTCGCAATTCTGTGACGATGTCCTTGCCTCCCCAGTTTTTTTTTTCTGCAGCATTTTGGCATAGAGAGAGGGAATGAGCCCTGAATAAATTGCTTTGTAGTGCAAGGTCTGCATTAAAGTTATATTAGCCTTTTGCACAAAAGGAATATATTTTCATGGGTGTGCAGTATAGAGTACAAGACTCCAGACTCTCAAAATGTAGTTCAGGGAGAGTGTAGAAAAGATATTCATTCTTTATTGGTCATTGAGGGACACAAGGGATTTGAAAGGTATTAGCCCTGCCTACAGGTAGTTAGTTATACAGTAGCCAAAAAACTTTATTCTGTGTGTACTATACCGCTCCTCTAGGTGCCAGATTCCCAGTCTTAGATTAGTGTTTCTGGGAGTCACAGACGTTGGACCCACTGGTCTGTATTACTTTCTTTCCCTTCTTTTACTTATGCTTCTGGAATTGACCCCCTTCTTGGAAATGTAACAGCTGCAGGCAACCTGCCTAGCACTGTCATCACCCCAGTTTCAATTTTGAGAGTCTGCTTCAGTTCCTGACTCTACTCTTGGTTCATATTCTGAGGTTTTGGAATGGGAAGAAGTGGTGTGGCAGACTGCATGTTTAATGCTTCAATTGTACAGAGTATATGTATTTCCACATTTACTTGTATATTGTCACACTTTAGCCCTGCTCTGCTATGTATGACCAAGGCAGTATTGTTTCTTTGAAGATGACCACATTGTAATACATGCTGCAAATATTTGTTATTATTAAACTGTTAAAGATTCTCCCCAAAATCGATAGCACATCACATCACAGTTTTTATTATGGATGAACTGAGCACAATGCACTATGGTTTTGCACTGTTTTCAATGTGCCACATGAAAACTCCCCTCAATTATGAGGTTTATAAGGACCTGCAAATTCCTAGTCACGCAGATAATTTGTTTCTATAATCTTTCTTTACCATGTTTGAAGCAGGCAACTGTCTCGGTCTTAGAAACCTAAATAACATCAGAATTCTTCATAGTTGTAGCGCTCTTTGTAGTCCGTTCACCATTTTGCATCCTAATATTTAATGTGAACTATGATAGACCTACTATAAAAAGTTACTCTCACACATGGCATTGCATAGATGTTTAGGAAATGAATAAACCCATAATGCAATATTTGACAGTTGATGTTTCTTTGGTTAAATGAATCCACCAGGATGACCTAATACTATCCTAGGTATGTCCCTCTAAAACAAGGTTCTAGGCAACCACAATGACAAATTGGAAGGATTATAACCCGTGTATAATTTGGGAATGCCATAAAAAGAATGAGTATATGGTCAGGCAAATGAAAGTCTAACTTTCCTTGTTCTTACTTCAACTGTTGCTAAAATAAGCTGATTAGGTTGTATATAAGATCTCTTTCAACAGTTTTTCTCATTCATTGGTAGGTTCTTTCAGCCCTTTTCAGGTTCCTTTGCTTTAGTGATGTGAATGGGAGCCAAACTGCAGAACTAAGCCCCACAGGTCTCATAGAATGATCAAAAACAACCTATGGAATTCAGTTCTCACAGCTGGGAACTCATGACTTTATTTTAAAGCTGCCATGACATTTCCTTCATGGACTAGAGACACCTTCAATAAAAGAAATAAATACTCTAAAGATAAAAAAAAACAACAATCAATGCTTCATACACATAATGATAATTTCTGTTATTTTTCAAATCGAGTTAGTTTTTTTACTTTAACGTAAGGTAAGCCTGTTGTAAACTATACAGATACAAACTGATCATATGATGAAAAATACATAAGCAGAGTTTAGCTTTCCAGAAAATCTCATGTCACAACCATCAGTGGATCCAGAGATATAGGCAGCCAAGTTATATGCTAATCTTGACTTTTCCGGTAAAAATTAAATATGGCATCTCCATTTTCCACCTTTTGAGTAAAACGTTTGCTCAGTGAGGCTGTTCATTACATTCAAGGATCAACTTCAACTTCCTATACAGTATGTCTGAATCTACTGTTCATTTTGACATTGACAGGTCTATTCACTAAAGGGTGAAGAGTTTGGAGGAGGCAGGAGAAGTGAAAAATCTAGGCCAGTATAGCTGATTTGGAATAATTCCCGATTTCAGCTCACTTTCCAGCTCAGCTATGTTGGCATAGATTGTTCACTTCTCCTGCCTCCTCCAAACTCTTCATCCTTTAGTGAATAGCCTTGTAAGTTCTCAAGGAACTGCTCATATTTGTGCCAGAACTGCTCATATTTTTGCCACACTTATCTCAATAAAAACTTTAAAGTGACATTAAACCCTCAGATTTTTTAACATAAAACAATACTGTAATGTGTGCCTTACTGTAATCCATGGTTGTTTCCCTTCTCTTTGCTGCTCTTCCTTTTAAATCTGTATCTGTTCTCATGCTCTGCAGAACTTCTGTTTTGCAGCAGACTGCCTTGTCTCAGGAATGGATATATGGTGTCTGTGTATAGGTTTGTATAGGTTTGTAACCTGAGCCAGCACTACAGGAAGAGGCCCTGAGCTGCAAAGGGAAGTTGTCCCCAAGCATGAGAAGACATGAGGATTTAAAAGAAAGAGCAGCAAAGAGAAGGGAAACTACCATGGATTACAGTAAGGCACACATTACAGTATTGTTTTATGTTAAAATGTCACTTTAAGCAATATGAAGAAGAGAAAGAGGGGATATGATAATGAAGGCTATACAATAAGTTAAACTTCAATATAAACTATGTGGTCAGTAGAAGAAAAAAAAATATGTCTATGAGATAACTTATGAGGAGAGCAGAGAATGGAATTATTTTTAGTAGAGATAAAACAATAAAACATGACTAAAGAATTATCAAAAATAATAGTTAAGATTACTATTACATATGAAAGAATAATAATGGCACTCCAATGTCATTTTTAGGTATGTTCACTCTACATGTGATAAGACAATATACTCAGTTAAAATAATGAATTAATTTGACTAAACCAGACCTGTTGAGAAAGCAACAATAGAATGTATTGATATTGATAGCTGTAATACATGAAGCACTGATAACAGTGGCAGCAGAAAAAGACAAAGTGGCCCATCCATCTGTTTTTTAGGGGTTTTCTAAAATCCTTTTTTGTCGGAGTTTAGACCTATGTTTATCCCGAGCATGTTTGGATCTAATTATTGTTGACTTACTCATTAGCTTTGCTGGAGGTCTGTTCCAAGCATCTCTACTCTTTCAGTAAAAACAAAAATACTTTGTGAGGTTAGTGTTAAACTTTTCTCCTGCTAATTTGAGGTCTTTGCTTCATATTACAAATATTGCCCTCCTGAACCTTATTAATGCCCTTCATTTTCCTTCTTTTCACTCTCCTGTTATGTTTATCCCCTAGACCTTTCATCATGCTGCAAACATTATTTTTACTTTATTAATGAAAGAAATGCATGCAGCAGAAATGTGTGTACGCAATTACTGGCATGCTTTGCTCAGGACCGTACATATGTGAACCACCCATTGCCATTATTGGTTAATCCTGCCATCTATACACTAAAAGAAATTAAACCTGGATTTAGAAATTATTTTTTCATAAGTTTTATGCAGAATGTTTTTCATAATTTTTAGTTTTATAAATGCATCAGTAGTGTGATTTAGAAAAGCAAGATATATCAGCATGAGATTTAATTTGTATTGACCCCTACAACTATTTTTATAACAGAATCACTTTTAAAAGTTTTAAAATAGCTGTTGCAGTATTTAGTAGGAACCTCAAACTATACTGTCTTATTTATATTACACATTATCATGCAGACATATCTGTTATTGCACTTAAAATATATGGGGCCAGGGATTAATCATTTTCATGTATAATCTACTTATTTAAAAAAAGAAGAACTGCTATATGTAAAACATTGCTTTAAATATACACTGCCTGGCCCAAAAAAGTCACACACTCTAATATTTCTTTGGACAGCCTTTAGCTTTGATTATGGCATGCATTCGCTGTGGTGTCGTTTCAATAAGCTTATGCAATGTCACAACATTAATTATCATTAGGGATGCACCGATACCACTTTTTTAAGACCGAGTACGAGTACCGATACTTTTGATCAAGTACTCGCAGATACCAATTACCGATACTTTTTCGTAAAGGGACAGGTCACATTTTTTCTAAAGCAATGCAAACTAATGCTTTAAGGTCACTTTCTTAATATTATGATTCATGAGATGACGAGGGAGCATGACACCGGCTTCCCGGCCAATCAGAATGCCGGGCGCTGCGTCATTACACGGCGCCGGCTTCCGAATTTACTAGCTTCCTGACCAATCGGGAAGCCAGGCAGCACATCATTGCACGCTACCCGGCTTCCTGATTGGCCGGGAAGTCGGCTCCATGCTCTCTCATCACAAGTGACGAGAGAGCATGGAGACGTTTCCTGGTCAATCAAGAAACCGGGCAGCGTGTAATGATGCCCTGCCGGCTTCCTGATACAGGAAGTACTCGTGCTAGGTATCAGAGCATTTGGGCGAGTACGAGTACTCACCCAAATACTCGGTATCGGCACCGATACCGATACCAGTATCGGTGCATCCCTAATTATCATCCAGAGTTGCATTAATTTTTCACCAAGATCTTGCAGTGATGACGGGAGAGTAAGACCACTGAATGAATTCTTCTCAAAAGATTCTCAACGGGGTTAAGGTCTGGACTCTTGTGGGGGCCAATCCATGTGCGAAAATGTGTCATGCTCCCTGAACCACTCTTTCATAATTTGAGCCCAATATGCATTGTTATCTTGGAATATGTCTGTGCCATGAGGAAAGAAAAAAATCTATTGATGGAAAAACCTGGTCATTCAGTATATTCAGGTAGGCTGCTGAACTCATATTTTTATGCACATAACATTGCTGAAGCTAGCTTATTTATCCAATGGAAGGCTCTTACCTATATACTTAGCTAAATCCAGGTGATGACCCTCTGTTTGGCGAGGCAGTGTATATGTGAAATAAATCATGTACTTGCAAATAATCTTTTCATGTGATTGCATTTATAGTTTGTGATTTTCCATGTAAAAAAATGAGTATGTCTTCTTGATCCCCTTATCTTACTGCATTTTCTATTGACAAACACCCATAATGCTCCTTGTAGACCGTGTGATCTTAGTCTTGGCTAGGCTGCTTTGGATCACTGTTTTTATGAATTCACAGCAATAAAATAATACCATTTTACACATTTGTTTAAGCTGGCACAAGCAAGGTCAATGTGTCTATAGATTTTGTTTTATAAAGAAAGCACATCTCATCGTTCATACTTTGTTACCACCAACTATCCGAACCATGAATAAGGTGTGAAACTTATTTCCAAGATGTCTGTGAAGGTCATCTAGGTCATGGTATATCTGTAAAAAAATAAGTCAAGGGAACCGGATTTGCTGGAGCAACATTCACCATATTTATTCCCAGATCATTTTTTGTACAAGTCATTCTAAATTGAGAAAGCTGGTTGGATGACCAGTGAAACGTCTTCAAGAAACATACAGCAAGTCCAGATGCCTTGACTTATTTTTTTACAGTTATTTCCAAGATAAACAATTTTATGTCAGGGTGTCCAAATCCATATTCTTCCTTTTACTAGAACCAACACAAAGGAATTCCACTTACATGTTTTAACCAATGTGAATCTTGAATATATTGATATCTGCTAAAATTAAGAGCTGGATGGGATGAAAAAACGCGCCAGAAAGTTATATAGTTACATAATATTTGGGGGTTGAATAAAGACATACATCCATCAAGTCCAACCCATAAAGTCAAGTCCAACCCATATAGGTGCTGTATCTAATAAAAAGTTATGGATACTTTGATGTGCTGGTTTCAATCTAAACATGAGTATACTGATTTGAATGCCCACAATTAATTGCAATTTAGATTGGTTGATCATAATCGTGTGATCAGACATCATGGTACAATATTGTTCATCGCTCAAGCATAAAACATAAGCCTAAAACCTATAACTTTAGCCAGGTATATACAATTACTCACCGTGTAATGTTATAGTTTCCTTTTACATGTCTTCATTTGTGTTTCGTTTCCATTTTTTTTGCATAATTTAGCTTCTGTCTGATTGGCATCAAATATAAACTCTGTATGTTCTCTCCAGGAATTGGTCTATTGAACTATTCCAGAGTAGAATCATCAATCTGCCTTTTGCAAAAAGATACACAGAAGTGTCATCCTGCAAGTATATAAGGGGACATAGCACTGCTCATTTGCATAAGTATTTATTCCACTAAGCAACTCCCATGGTTACTGCTCTGGAAAGTCCCTTTTACTGTACATTCCCTTCTCTGTAAAAAGTGTTAAGGAAGGAACTTATACAATGACAAGACTGCATGGCATAGTACTTTTCAGTGAGTAAGTTATACTGTATATGGTTATGAATATATATCTATCTATCTACTAATGTTAAAAGCAGTAGTACTACAGTAGTAGTGCAATCTACTGTAGATAGATAATTAAACTGCCAGTGCACAGCTGAAAAATACTAATAGATGATTGTTAGCTGGAAGGACAGATAATAATAAAGTCAACTGGTAATCTTTAAGTGACACTAAACTCAGGAGTTAATGCATTCAAGTAAGTATCTTAACTACTAACAAAAATCTAACTTATTTATGTATCACTTGGCTGTAGATTCTCAAATCATCTCTGAATTCACACTGAAGGTGGCCATACACTTTACAACCATCGCAAGACCTTTTCGTTTTTTTAATTACTGTAAAGTAATTAAAAAAACGTACGATCTGCCCATCTTGGACAGACAGATTGTACTCTCGATCATCGGAAGCCCGCCCCCCCTGAGGGGCGGGCTTCCGATGACCGCAATGCTGAACGGGCAGTGTGCGCGTGCGCACACCGGCAAGTTCGGCATTTGTCTCCTGAGCACCGTTCAAACCAGCCGAAAATCGTACGATTTTCGGCTGGTTTTCTAGCGTGCTCCTTAGACAAAAGACGAGCGACCGTACAGTAGAAACGGTCGCACGTTTTCGTTCACACTGCTCGATTCTCGTACGATTGCGGGATTTCCCGCGATTCTCGTACGAGAATCGAGCAGTGTATGGGCACCTTTACATTGTTAAGGAGCTCACTCCCTTGATGGACTATAATTTCAATATAAATTAGTAAACTAAACATGAGATTGTAGTCCATCACAGGAGTGAGCTTGGAGTGGTGGCTACTTTACAGCACACATGGGGATCATGGGGAACAAAAGTAACCACCCTCCAAAAGGAAGGACAGTGTCAGCATGAATTCAGAGATGATCTACAGCCGAGTGATACACAAATATATACATGTAGAATAATCATCAGATAAATCTTTTTGTATAAGATATATACAGTATATATATCTATATATATATATATATATAGATAACCCCATAGTTCTCCTTTAAAGCCAAACTCTGGGAAACTTTGGAGTGCACTGGGTGTGTAAATTATCATTAAAAACCCATTGTGCTTTTTTAAAAATGTAAAAAAAAAACAAAAACAAAAACCTTATCTTGCAGCATGCTGACTCACACATAATGCCAGTCTTCTGGACATTGCAGGAGTAAGGGATGCAATACTTGAGCAATGACTGTATAATGGTATTGCTGGGATTTGTAGTCCTCTATAGCTGATGGTAGTCATTATTGCTGGGATTTATAGTCCGCTATAGCTGATGGTATTCTGCATTGTTGTGTAATGTATTGCTGGGTATTGTAGTTCTCTAAAGGCCAATGCCATTCTGCAATGCTGTACAATGTTTTTCTGAGTTAGTGGCAGAACTACCAGGGTCACAGCAGTCATGCACGCGCACACCCCTGACGAGGCATCCCTCCACTACCAGTGTGCTTTACATTTCCTAAACCGATAAATACATTCACACTACTGTTACATGGATGGCAAAAGTGGCAGACGGGCGGGGAGAAGGCGGGGGAAGAGGCAAAGCGGGAGGGGGGTCAAGTTGCTGTACCATGGGCCTCTGGGTTGTACTTGCCCCCTGAGCTAAAAGTTGCCAGTCAGCCCCTGCACACAAGCCTTTATATATGTAAGCTGAATTACTTTCTCTCACTCTCCCTGCTGTGGGAGCCTGCTGCTGGGTGAGAAGGATGATTACGGACATAAATCTAAAAAGGTACATGTCTGTTTATGTTGGAGAACTCATTAGGAGGCACCCTGTTAGTAAACTGACCTTGTTTTTTTTTTTTTTAAGTAGCTTGCTGTTCAAATTCCTCCTGCACTGAAACTGTATTTGTTTGTTGCCTTGCTAAATAAAAGTGTAAGCCTGACTGTTTCTGGATGTCCTTCTCTCATGCATAGTTTACCACTGCCATCACCTGTCTCCCTAACTAACTCAGCAATTTAAAAACAAAAATAAAAAAGACCCACTACCATTATAGTTTCTCCTAAGTAACTGTGTTGGCATCTTACTTGTCTTGTTTTCAGTCCTAGAAAGCTGAACTCTGGGTAAGTACTGTTTATACCTGTTTTAAAACCTGTTTTTGTCAGTTTACAATATGCTGTTTCAACTATCTATTTAGGCTGTCATTTTGGTAGTTGACACATACCAGGGATTACGTCTAAAAGGAGAAAAAGAAATAACGTTAAAGGGGCCCTGTCAGTTGCCTATAAAAAAAACTAAAAATCTAACAGATATCAACAGAAAAAGGCACAAATCATATCCAAACGTGCCGTGCCATAATCCCTACTAAGTGTGGGATCTGTATGTGTTCACAATCCGTGTGTTAAATAAAAAAGTGGCTGTGCAATAGATACCGTAACAACTATCTACCATAAATCCAGCAATATAAAATCCAAATCAATCCATAGCTATAATTAGGGATGCACCGATACTGGTATTTCGGTACTGAGTACAAGTACCGATATGGTACTCACCGATACCGAATACTGAGTACTGCAAGTCCCATTCAGGAAGCCAGGCGGCGTGTAATGACTCACCACCTGGCTTCCTGATTAGCCGTGAAGCCGTCCCCATGCTTCTCGTCACTGTGACGAGAAAGCATGGAGCCGGCTTGCTGGCCAATCATGGAAGCCGGGCGCCGTGTAATGACTCACCGCCCGGCTTACTGATTGGCCAGGAAGCCAGCTCCATGCTTCCTGGTCATGAGGTGACGAGGGAGCATGAAGCCGGCTTCCTGGCCAATCAGAAAGCCGTGTGCTGGGTCATTACACGGCGCTCGGCTTCCCGGTTGGCAAGCTTCTTGACCAATCAGGAAGCCGGGCAGCGAGTCATTACATGCTGCTCGGCTTCCTGATTGGCTGGGAAGCCGTCTCCATGCTCTCTCGTCAAAAGTGACGAGGGAGCATTGAGCCAGCTTCCCGGCCAATTTAGGCCAAATTACACGCTGCCCGGCTTCCTGATACAGTAAGTATCGGGCTAGACATCAGAGCATTTGGGCGAGTATGAGTACTCGCCCAAATATTCTGTATCGGCACAGATACCGATACTAGCATCGGTATAGGTGCATCCCTAGCTATAATGCAAGGTGCTCCGATGAGATAAGTAATAAAGTGACTGTGCAATGAATCTCAACAGTGAAATAAATCATATATAATAAAGTCCAAATCTATATGCATAAAGTTCCAAAAACACCCGTGCAACCAATTCTTGGATGGTATTTCCACTGCCAATGTATCTTCGCTTTTCTTCTTCATAAAACTCATAGGTACAGGCCATAAATATAAGAATGCTCCATAGTGCAGATCAATTTTTATAGAAAAAAAAAAGTGCTTTATTCAGACAAATTTAAACTCACATGTAGATTAACAACAAATTGCATCAAAATTGGATATACCTCGACCGCGCACTGTGCTTCCCTGCTCCACCCTCACATACGTTGCCGTCAAAGGCACAACTTCATCAGGGGTCATCAGACATTTATTAAACATAGAACTCGGCTGGAGTAGCTTCACTGGGACCTCAACCAGCCTCTCTTCCACATCTCTGCCAGCCCACAGCAATCTCAGGCTCCACCCTATGCACGTTAAGTCACTGATGACTTCATCAGGGGTGTGGAACTGAGAGCGCCTATCTGTAAATATATAAAATATGATTACCATGAAAACATTGAAGGCATTGCTGGTAACAACTGCTAATAAAAAATAAAAAAAAGAGACAGAGGGACTCGGTTTCAAAAGAGGGACTGTTCCTCCAAATCAGGGGCAAGTGGAAGCTATGGTATTCTCCTGTTTATCTGTTCTGACCATTTACCTGTTCTCCCGTGTGTTTGCCCTTTGCTCAGATTTATGGTTTATTTCACTATCCTGCTGCCATCAGGTTCCTTCCCTGTAGAAATTCCCAAACCCATATATACCACCAGCAATTCCCTGCTACCCATGACAATAGACCATCACCTTGGCTGTAAACACGGTAAAAAGTTTGAATGAATTATACACAAGGCCTCTAGATTTCTGGTTGTACAGTAAACTTTTGACACCAATCAAAAATGAGAACATGTGATACATCAGGACAGAAAATGTGAAGTCATAGTGGAAGGAACATTTTAAAATAATGAGCTTTTGTATATAAAAAGAGGAAATAAAAAGCAAGAGGTTGACTGTTATGTTCCACCAACACAAAGCCTGTGTACAAACTGTTATCTTTGTGATCTGAAATACATAATATGCCCTAATTGTGTGAATTTAGTGTTACTTAAAGGCAAAGAGTACATATACACCGAGTGGCCAGATTATTATGACCACCCCATCAGTACTTCGTTGGGCCACCTCGTGACTCCACGAGATGTTTAACCCCTTCGTGACGGGAGACGTACAGTGTACGTCCCGGCACTTTCTGCCTATATGACTGGCCACGTACACTGTACGTGACGAGTTATATCAGGCTTTGTAATGCGGGTAACAGCTGATTCTCAGCGGTTACCAGTCATTAATGAATGCCTCAGTATTGAGGCATTCATTAATGAAATAATTAAGCTTTTTGTAAAAGCTTCTTCCTTTCATTAATGAAAGAATGAAGCAGTTACATGCAACTGCAAAATTATAGCTAATTATAGCTAATTTGCCTGCAAACATCAGGTGGTCATAATAATCTGCCCACTCAGTGTATATTATCTTCACTTGTTCCCCCTTTCCTTGGTCAAAAGGCAATTAAGCTTTTTCAATTAAATCATTTTGTTTTTCAAAGGCGATGATGTCATCGCCTCATCGTTCTGCTACTATTTGCTCTACGTTTAATAGGATGGACCAGCAGGTTTCTATAAAGATTACAGCATTCTACCTCGGATCTTTTTCAAAAGCATTTTATGAAAGAACACATCCCTAGGATCCCTTTAGATGTGTCTGCTTCTTCCCACTGGGCACTGGGTGCTGCAGACGTTAGCTGTGCACTCCAATGGATGGATGTCTAATTAAAGGCATGTCTAAAAGGGAATGCAAGGCATGTGTTCTTTCACAGCTCGGGAACAAAATGGTTAATGGCAGAGAAAGCTAATAGCAGTGAGAGGAGGACCAAGAATGGTACAGATCAAGGGGAGATTATATTGATTAATGATGGAGGTCAGAAATAAAGGTGAGCTTAAGATAGCTGCTACAGCTTCAAAGGGTTATATTGTGGAGATGCAAGTTTGTAGGAATTGAGAGTCAAATGTTGTGGACAGATTAGAGACTTTGCTACAAGTGCTAGAACAAAGGTAAGGCTGTTATTCAATTTTAATGTCCAGAGGGGTGAAAGAGCTGAAACTGCAGGCCATTCATTTAAATGTTTCAAAATGTGCAGGCAATGTATATGAGTATTCACAGTGATCCATATTTAAAACATACCATAAACATTAGACTCAAAGCATAATTTGACCCAAGAATAAAAATTTAATATATTGTAGCTTACCGGTCACTAAATGTAGTGGCAGCATTATGTTTTCTTTTTTTCACCTGGGAATCCTGCAAAAAACCCCAAAACGACTTCCCGTCCCTTTGTGTCCACACTCCACGCTCCATGGTATCTATAGAAGTTTGGTACACAGTTGGTACACAGACTGGACTTCAAACATGTTTTAAGATTTAGATGTGCTTTAGGATAGCAGGACTGTCTCTATTACATATAGAACTTAATATGAATATAAAATTCACTTTTGTGTCATTTAAAGTTTTACTCCTGGCAGGTATAAAAATAATTCAGGTATATATTAATAAAACAATTACATGCATCTGTAAATGCATCTAGTATAATTGTATGTATGTGACTTTCTATCAGTGTTCCTGTAATCTCTTGCACAGCAGAGATGGGAGGTCGGAGTGGATCAGAACTAGTAGTCAGATAGACTCTCTTTCAGTGCACAGTTCTGTCTGGGGTTTACAGGGAACATGCTTATAGGAGAAGAGAGCAGAGTGATCTCTCATCAGTGTGGTGATGCTTCTTCAATGTCCACTCAGCAGCCCAAGGAGTGTGTGTCCTCAACCGAGCTATGCTGTTTAAATGCAGTAAAATCACATGACTTGAGTCACAAAACTGGCTCAACAGAATTGCACAATGTTTTCTCAGTCTTGTTTTAACAATGAAAAAAAAGATATAAAATAAAATATTTGGAAAGGAATGTCACTGGTCAGTTTGTGTTCATGTGTCAATATGATTCAGCCAGTGTGCTGAGACAAAGTTCTGTAGGTGCATAATTCATAACTGGACAGTTATAAAATTTTGATGATTATTATCAAAATCCTACCTTTGCTAATTAGGTAATATGCCACAGCCAGCCCCTTCTATCCAACTGCATAGAGTCTGTACTTGTTTAGGGTATTATGCACAATTAGGTAATATGCCGCAGCCAGCCCCTTCTATCCAACTGCATAGAGTCTGTACTTGTTTAGGGTATTATGCACAATTAGGTAACATGCAGCAACCAGCCGCTTCTATTCAACTGCATAGAGTCTGTACTTGTTTAGGGTATTATGCACGCAGCACAATTAGGTAATATGCCGCAGACAGCCCCTTCTATCCAACTGCATAGAGTCTGTACTTGTTTAGGGTATTATGCACAATTAGGTAATATGCCGCAGCCAGCCCCTTCTATCCAACTGCATAGAGTCTGTACTTGTTTAGGGTATTATACACAATTAGGTAATATGCCGCAGCCAGCCCATTTTATCCAACTGGATAGTCTGTACTTGTTTAGGGTATTTTGCGCAATAGTCCGTGTCTTCTCCATCTGAGCTATTTGCTGCACTCTATCTTTCCATTCTGCAAGGGTAGGGGGTTGTTGTGCTCTTCCAGTGTCACAGAATTACGGTCTTGGCAGCATTAATGAGGTTGACTGTCAAGGACTGAGTTTAAGTGCCTAACAGGGTATCTATTATGTAGAGGATAAGATTGAAGAATAAAAGGTGTTATTTTTTTAATTGATTTATTGGTGGCCTCCCAATAAGGGCAGATAAAGGGGCAATCCCAGCAAATGTGGAGGGCAGTGCCCACAGATCTACAACCATGCCAACATCAACTCTGCCCTTGTTTATGTGCTCTGTATAGCACTGAAAGAAATGTAGGCTATAAAAATATGGTCAATCATTAAATCAACTAATATAGACTATGTCTTTATTTGTAATGTATAACTGAAGCCTCAATTAATTTTTATAAGAACATTAAGTAATGATGCGCTTGTAGATTAATTAATACAGACTTTGTTTCTACCCTACATGGTTATATTACGATTGTGCAACAGCCTGCTTCTCCTCAGCCACTTCTCCCTCTCTGTAGCTCTGGACCTAACCCATGAATGACAATTGATAGAGCGGTTGTCACATGAAACTTACAGTAAATTGATGTGCAATTTATTCCAGCAAATACTATATGGATCTGATAGAAAGCGAAACGGTTTCAACAGAGGAATATCAGAAGGTCAACAAAACGGGAAGTGAAAATAGCCATTTATCATCATGGTGAGAGAAGCTGTACTCCAGTCAGCAGTAAAATATTACTTTAATGTCCCCCTCCCTTCCCCACAGAGAGAAAGGTTTTATAGATTGTTTAGTCCGGGGGTGGGGGTAGAGTAGAGAAATACTTACTCCTTGCTCTTTAAGGCTTCTTTCCCATCATACAACCAGTTCCAGTAAAGCAATTTTTCGGGCGTCCAGTTGCGACCTCTCACCACATTATCACATACTATGAAGGACCAGCGGCTCTGAATTGTATTATAGGATGTTGAGAGTTTGTCTACATACCTGGAGCGGAGGAGTGCCGGACAGAGTGCAGAGTGCTGAGTGCTGGCTGCTGGGAAAGCAAGGAATAAGATCACTTCACCTCTACACAACCTGTAGAATAAACAGGCTATTAAACCTTGCTATATGGGAGGATAAATGTAGGAGGGAGCATAATACTAATCAATCACTATCCAAATCCTGCTACCTTCACCGTAACATCTCCAAAATACTCCTCTTCCTCACCAATGAAAACACAAAACTACTCATCCACTCCCTTGTTATCTCTCGTCTTGACTATTGCAAATCTCTCCTCATTAGCCTACCTCTACACAGGCTATCATGAATGCAGATGCTAGACTCATCCGCCTAACCAACCGCTCAGTGTCTGCAACCCCCCTGTGCCAATCCCTACACTGGCTTCCAGTCGCCCAAAGGATAAAATTCAAAATATTAACAACCACTTACAAAGCCATCCACAAGTCGGATATATCTCAAACCTTGTCTCAAAATATCACCCTAACTGTCCCCTCTGCTCTTCCAAAGACCTCCTGCTTTCCAGCTCCCTCGTCAACTCCTCCCATGCTCGCCTCCAGGACTTCTCTAGAGTCTCTCCCATTCTCTGTAACTCTTTACCCTAACCTGTCCGTCTATCTCCCACTCTGACTGCTATTAGGCGATCCCTAAAGACTCATCTCTTCAGGGAAACCTATCCCACCTCAACCTAACCACTGAACCATCACATTCTCAAACAATTCATCCCCACACAGCTACCTCCTCATGTATCACTTGCCCCGCGCTTTTAGATTGTAAGCCTTCACGGAGAGGGCCCTCCTCACCATCTTGTCTTGAATCATATGGTAATTGTCATGTTTATTGTGAAGCGCTGCGCAAACTGCTGGTGCGATATAAATCCTGTAATAATACAGTTGACTCGAGATCAACTTGCCATAGAAAGAGCAGGAACATTTAGCTCAGGCTTTATATTAAGGAAACAATAGCAATCAGTTAAAAGCTATCTAGCAAAACACATTTTTGTTCATTGTTAGAAAGTTAGGTTTTCTTAAAGAAATTGCTTTACTGCTTTAAGAACAGCTGTAAAATAGCCCATCACTGACTGATATCAGAGGCGTCACAGCCAAATTAACCGCTTTAAAAGAAGAACTCAGAACTACCCTCACACTGCAAGGGTTAAAGTGACACTAAACTCAGGAGTTAAATCTTAAAAATGCATTCAAGTACTTTAATCTGTGTATCACTCAGCTGTAGATCCTCAAATCATCTCTGAATTCATGCTGACACTGTCCTTCCTTGTGGAGGGTGGCTACTTTTGTTCCCCATAATCCCTGTGTGTGTTGTAAAGTAGCAACTGCTTCCGGCTTGCTCTTGTGATGGACTGCAAATGAGTAAACTAAACGTGATATTGTAGTCCACCACAGGAGCGAGCTTTGAGTGGTGTCTACTTTACAACACATGTTTCTGTATTGGTGTCTTTATTGGGCAAGGCCCAATAAAGGACGAAAACGGGAAGTTACTCACAAGTGACAAGGAGAGGGCCGAGGCGCTGAACAATTTTTTTCTCCTCAGTATACACTCAGGAGGGAAACGGGTTCGACGTACGTGATAAAACACATAGTTCAACCGATAATATGCCACAATGGTTGACGGAAAGCGGAATAGAACATAGACTTAAAATGCTCAATGCAAATAAAGCAGTTGGACCAGATAACCTTCACCCCAAGGTACTTAAGGAATTAAGCCAGGTTATAACAAGACCATTATTCCTAATTTTTAAGGAATCCTTAGTGAGAAATACTATGTAACTATGTAACTATGTAAAAACAAAAAGAATTCCCTGCAAAACGAAAGGGAACTAATATTCCAAACAGGGAGCTGGGAAGCTTGGATCCTTACTCCAAAAAACTGGGCTGCCTCTAGCAGTTGGGGGGTTCGGCCACCATCTTGGCCACCCCTAGGCTGTGCTTTTGTTTCATGCCTTTTGTCCTACTCCTGAAGTTGGTGCTATAACCGATTAGTCAGAAATTCAAAACGTTTGCTGTGTCCTTCAAGGATTGGAAGAGAAAAGGGGAATTATGTGCAATGATCACCACAAATTACTTCCTGAACTGCAGTTTTACCAGGCAGGAAGTGAGGGGAAATCTACAACAGAGACAGAAAGAAAGCAACACAAAATAAAAAAAGATACTATAAAATGAGAACATTCTAAAACACTTCCCCCCTTCCCGAAAAAGAATATCCACTAGATATATTTAATTTTAAGAAAAGCCTTGCGGGAAAAGAACAGGTCAACTATAAGGCAGTGTTAATTTAGTCAACTAAAATGTTTTGTCATAGTTTTCATAATCTGCGTGTTTTCATGATGAAAACTAAATAAAAACTAAGTTTATAGGACTAAAACTATGACGGAAATACATTGCAATTTTCTCTACTGAAGATTTAGTAAAACTAAAACTAAAAACAATTCAGATGACTAAAAGGCCACTAAAACTAAAATACGTATTTTAGTCAATTTTCCAGTAGAGAAAATTGCAATGTATTTTCGTCATAGTTTTAGTCTTATAAACTTAGAAGGTTATTCACTATTGACCCGAAGTTCCCAGCCCTAGATTCAGCTGATCCTTTGGCTCAGTTCGGCAGCTGGAGCTCTTTCGGTTCAGTCGATGTCACGGCTGGCTTCAATCAAGAATTTTTTTTTAATTTTGTTTTACAATACTTATCATCAGTCAAGCATAGCAGAGGCATACGTTCACATGTGATGGCAAGACATGGTTATTTCGTAGCCTCGTCTTCCTCTATACAGGCATTGTTGCTGTGGAGGCACTATACATTGATTTAAGGCTAACGGTTGCCAGTAAACATTTTTTGAGATCATTGATCCAGTATAATGTGTAGGCGAATGTAGGGGGCCGCGTACTTCCCGTACGCCACGCGTCCAGGTAAGGAAAGGGTCGGGGGGAGGAAGGATAGGGAAGGGAATAAGGTTCAGAAAAACAGCTTAGGTGGGAATGGTGGTGATCTGGTGGAGGTACAGTCCCGGTGTGGTGGTATGGGGTTAGAGGCCCTCACCCCAGGTTCAGAGAAGTTGTTGTTTTTCAATGACAGCCCAGCATCCTCAAGGACACTGGGCTGTCATTACATGACAACAACTGGGCTGAGCTGGCCGTGATGTCAGTTGTGGAGCCCAATTGTTTATATTTTGCCGGCATCTGTCAGATTCTTCATTCTGTGGCAGGAGTTCGTCGCCTATGGTCGGGTCGGCAGGCGTCAGGTTTTTTTTTTTCTATTATTTTTATTTTGCAGAGTCGTCATCGTCGTCATGGACAAGGCTGTAGGTTGTGATTGATGTTGTTGGATCAATTTATTTGTGTATTTTTGTTTAAATAAAGGACTTGCCAAAAATCCTTTGTTGCGTTTTAGGTTAAATTAAAGGATTTTTTATTAAAGTCTGGTCTTTTTATTTAGCTTTGTAACCCTTTAGTGAATGGGTAGGGGTACAAGCACCCCTTACGCATTCACAAGGGGACCGCCAGGGAGGTTAAAGGGGTACCCCGACGCAAATAAGCCCCCTGCCCACAGACCCACACAACCAACGCCCCAGGGCTTGTGGGGAAGAGGCCATTGTCCCCATCGGCACGGGTACAAGGTGCTTTTCCTGGGTGGACCCTGGAAAAGCACCCTCCCAGTACCGAGGGCATGTGGCCTGGTATGGCAGGGAACCCATGCTGTTTTTTTTTCCTTTATTTATTCTATTAACATTTTGTTTTAAAAATACTTTTTTTTAAACATTTCGTGAAATAATAATAAAAAAAAAATTTGTTTCCATTTTTTTAAATTCTGCTCGCTACCTTCGAGGTAGAGAGCAGAATAGCCGAGCCAAATGCTGATATTCACTCACTGTCGTTCGGCCCCTATGAAAATAGGGGCAAACAGCAGCGAGTGAACTGCTGGAGCTTTGGCTCAGCCGATCCAAATGTTGGATCAGCTGAGTGGAACGGCTTCTACACTTCAGCTCAGCCAAACATGCAGAGCATGTTCAGCTGACCAAAAGCAGCCGATGTACGGCTGATTTTAGCCGATGTACGGCTGAAATCAGCCATATAGAGCCGAAGTGAATAGCCGAACGCTGTTCAGCTCAGTTCACTTTGGCTCGGTTAATCACTTGGCTGCCTTTGGCAGCTTAGTGAATTGCCCTCTTATTTTTCATAAGAATAATCAGAACACAGAAAAGCAGTATGATTGCTCAAGAGCAATTAAACTTGTTACTGTGAACAAAAGATAATGAACCCCACCACTACAGTTTACAGAAGAAAAGCATAGTTTGTGGATAGATGAAAGTAGTCACTCGCACTCCATGATATTAAAGTCAATGTTGTTTATTGACTGAGATAACACACACCCACTAGCGACGTTTCAAGACCATATGCGGTCCCGTCCTCGGGCACTCTCTGTTTGAGGACAGAACCGCATGGTCTCGAAACGTCGCTAAGGAGATGTGTGTTATCTCCGTCAATAAACAGCATTGACTTTAATATAATGTAGTGTGAGTGACTACTTTCATCTATCTACATTTCACGGAGGCATCCGTTGTCACTACCGCACCCACCCAGTTGGATTTGGGTTTTTGTCCGGTCAGGAGTGCGATGGGACAGGAGGATTAAGTTTCAAGCATAGTATGTGAACTGCTATATTAATATCTCCCTATATAATCAGTGATCTTTCCCTATCCTTTTCCTACAGTAGCTCATATACAATGACACTATGGATGCTCTCAGCCCACCTTGTTATAATAAGGGGCTGGTTTATGCAGTTCTTCTCCTATTATTAGTTGTCGTGTATCTGATGGTCAGGGTTAAAAGGGTGCACACAGTATTTTGGGTGTGTTACAAAATTCAACAATGCAAATCCTCCCAAAATCCACTTGTTCAAGGTGAATGTAAATCCTGGAACTTTGCCGCAAATTAATCACTGGCCGAATCTAAATCTCATGCCTAGTCATGGGTACCAGACAAGCATGCATTAAAGGATAGGGAAAAATACTTTAGGATTATCTCAATACATATAGTATTCTAGCTCAGTTCAGAAGAGTAAAAGGAGAAATGGTTTCTGAGAATACATGATTTAAAGAAATGTTGTCACGTTAGATCATTTGGAAACAACGTAAACATTACTTTTGCTTTATATTTTCATATTGCAGGAACTCTGACAATTTTTAAAATGAGAAATGAATCAGGTTAAAGAAAAGCCCACTTCTGCATGGTAAGACACTTTTAGGAGGACAGATGCTGAAGTTCACCAAGCTTTAATCAATGGAATGGGGGAATCTCCTGTAAGTCTAAACCAGTAAGTAAAGATCTAAGTACAACATTAAAATGTATGTCAAGCCAAAAACGTTTTCTAGTTTTGACTGAATGGAGATGGAATAGAACTTTTCGGGTTTTTACCCGCTATGCAGGGTTACAGCAAAAATGTTTTTACCCCTACTTCCCGTACTGCAGTTTTACCAGGCAGGAAGTGAAGGAAAATCTCTAACAGCAGCACAGACAAATAAAAAAATGACAGGGGTTCTTTCCCTACTTTACTAAAGAAAAGCATTTTTATTTCTGTGTTGAAGAGTCACCCTCAATTCCTGTCTGGTAAAATGTTAGCAGGAAAGAAATGAGCAGAGCCCCGGACCTCGGTAGAAACCCGACATGGGGTAGGGATGTCCCGATACAAATACTAGTATTGGTATCGGGGCCCTTACGGGCATTTTCAGTGTACTTGTGAAAATGCAGATACTAAAAGGCAGATACCGGCCCTGTAAATTTTTAAACAAGAGTTGCTGCCTGAGGTCCCGTGCTTGCTGGAGACCTCAGGGAGCCTGCTGGGGACCTCAGGCAGTTGTCTTTGACAGTGCCAGTCTGGCTATACATTACCTCCTCCTACTTACTCCTACTTACTGGTGCCGGCAAAGCACAGGACAGCCCCACACTCGCCTGTACAGCCCCAGAGCTGGCACGAGCCCGACACCCATCCTCAGAGCCCTGGTGAGACCCAAACGCACCCCGGGTGAGGCGCAAACACAGCCCTGGTGGTACGCAAATGCAGCCCTGTATAATAATGGATTGCTGGGATCTGTAGTCCTCTATGGCTGGTTGCCATTCTCCATTGCTGTATAGTCAGTGATTATACAGCAATAGAGAATGGCAACTGGCCATAGAGGACTACAAATCTCAGCAATCTATGGTTGCTGGTTGCCATTCTCCATCGCTGAATAATGGATTGTGTTACAGTTCTTCATAATTATAAAGAAACTGCCCTAAAATCATTAGTCTGTATTGCTTTAGAAAAAAATTCAAATATCCCTTTAAGAAAAAGTATCAGTAATTGGTATTGGCAAGTACCTGAGGGAAATTACTTGGTCTTGAAAAAATGGTATTGGGACATCCCTAGGTATAACCCTTCCCCAGTAAGGAAGGAGGTTCTGACAACATATACTTTAAGCATTAGAGTCAGTGGCGTAACAATCACCATAGCGACCCAGGCGGCCGCTATGGGGCCCGAGGCACAGCGGGGCCCGGCCAGGACATCTCCCTGATGCCATGCGGGCCGCTTGGGTCGCTATGGCATCTTGCTCGGACAGCCAGGCTGCTAGCTGTCACTGGCGGCTGTGAGGAGGAACGCTCCGTTCCTTATCACAGCCGCTGCTGAGTTGGTGACAACCAGCAGCTTTGCAGGAGGTGGCTGGGCCCGTCATCGGCAGTGATCGAGGGGGCGGGGCCCGGCGATCGAGGGGGCGGGGCCAGGCGATCGAGGGGGCGGGGCCCAGTGACGGAGTAGTCGATCGTGGAGGAGAAGGAGGCGGACAGAGGATCAGGGCTGACAGGTAAGAGGGCTTGACCGCCC
>NW_017306818.1:746176-755358 GCF_000935625.1 Nanorana parkeri
CGGCCAGGACATCTCCCTGATGCCATGCGGGCCGCCTGGGTCGCTATGGCATCTTGCTCGGACAGCCAGGCTGCTGGCTGTCACTGGCGGCTGTGAGGAGGAACGCTCCGTTCCTTCTCACAGCCGCTGCTGAGTTGGTGACAACCAGCAGCTTCGCAGGAGGTGGCTGGGCCCGTCATCGGCAGTGATCGAGGGGGCGGGGCCCGGCGATCGAGGGGGCGGGGCCAGGCGATCGAGGGGGCGGGGCCCAGTGGCGGAGTAGTCGATCGTGGAGGAGAAGGAGGCGGACAGAGGATCAGGGCTGACAGGTAAGAGGGCTTGACCGCCCACCTGAGACCCTGCAGAGCCTACCATAGAGAGTCTATGGTGGGCTCTGCAGGGTCACCCTTAGGTGGGCTTTTTGGGTTATCAGGTGGGCGTAACTAGAAATCACAGGGCCCCATACAAAATTTTGCTATGGGGCCCTGTGATTTCTAGTTACGCCCCCTGATTAGAGTGTTTATCATTACAGTGTTAAAGGTATTACAACTTACTCCAGCTAATTCTAAAGGTGGCCAGCAGTGCAACATCAGCCTTGTTGTATGTATAATCATGCTTCAGCGAGCTTAGCATATAACTCTCAATTGCTGCTTTTATCATTGAAAGATTGTTCCTTTTTCACCACAAATAATGTAACAATCCCCAGTTTAAAATTGCCTTATTACTGATAACCTGGCGAGTTGGTAAAGCCATCTTCGTAGGTACATGAAAGCTTGGCATGTATTCCCATTGTGCAATGGGAAGACTCCCATTGTGAGTCTTCCTTTCTCCTGGTGGTTCAGAGGATGACATCACTCCCCCATCACCCTTTGCACAATCTGTGCTCCCTAACAGACCCTCCACCTCAACTCTCTTATGGTTACTAATGCACTTGCCCAGGCTGCTCTCTTATTTTTCTAGCTTGTCCTACATTCTTTACAATCCCTCTGCTGATTTCCTAATGCCCACTGCTGTCTCAAGAGTCAAGGTGACACCTTCCCCAGACTGATAGTCTGCTGCTATCCCATCCAAGTCACTGTCAGAAGCAGTGGCAGCAAAAATTGCATGGAGAAACAGTGAGCTAAAACTGTGGATGACTTTCCACTTTAGCATAACATGTTTTGCCTAGCATTAGCTACGGAGCCAACTTTTTACAACACAACCCAAATTATTATAATTATGTTAATTCTCCAAGCAGTGAAATCATGGAGACCAGCATTATGTAGGTGATATTATGTCACTAATTTATAATAGGCGGCACTGTCACAAATTTATTTCAGCTAACAAATTGCCACAATAAATTCTTTATAGCAGTTGTGCAGTACAGCCAATAGTCTGAATGTACAGTTGGCCATTAGGGCAAAAAGGAATGTTATACATGACCTCAAGCAATTTTTGTTATTTCTATTAAAATCAATATATAAATAACTTTGATGGCAATGCTGATATTCAAAGTATTTAAGTGGAGCATCTTTTGTTTCCTTTTGGCCCATTTCACCATAGTCTGATTATACTACCCCATTTATAGACCGCTTTATCTCATTTACTGTAAATGCGAAGTTTAAAAACAAGCCATATAGAAAGGGAAGTATAGTGTAGTTAATGATGTAATACATGTTGAACACCTAAAATAACCACCTTCTATATTCACATTGATCTCCTAAGCACATCCCTTCATGTTACTTTAAAAGGAAACACTGGTCAGGCGTTTGTTGCTTTAGTTTCCTGTCTGTAGACTCCAGAGCCGTGCTTGGGGAAATCCTGAAAGCAGAATCAGCTGCCCTGAAGCCACCAAACCTTCCAGTGTAGGTTTCGTTGAAACTATGTCAACTACACAGTGACACTGAAATTTGATTATATCTTAAAGTGACACTAAACTCAGGAGATACATCTTAAGAATGAATTCAAGTATCTTAACTATTAACAAAAATGTATCTTATTTGTGTATCACTCAAATCATCTCTGAATTACTGCTGACACTGTCCTTCCTTCTGGAAGGTGGCTACTCTCGTTCCTCATGGTCCCCGTGTGTGTTGTAGCCACGGCTCCAAGCTCGCTACCGTGGTATACTATAATCTCATGTTTAGTTTTCTAATTTGTATTCATATTATGTTCTATCACAGGAGCGAACTTGGAGCGGTGGCTACTTTAAAACACACACAGGGACCATGGGGAACAAAAGTAGCCACCCGCCAGAAAGAAGGACAGTCAGAAGCAATTCAGAGATGATTTGAAGGTCTACAGCTGAGTGATGCACAAATAAACTCCTGAGTTTAGTGTCACTTTAAGGGATAACCATTGTTAAACCGATGCCAAATATGCATAACTATTTGTTGTGAATATTTAAAGCTGACCTCCAGGCATAATAGATGAGCAAGCATACACAAAAGCTGTTTGATCTGTCAAATCTGTATTTCTGGCCATCCAGTGCCAAGCTTTACATAGCTCTGCCACATAGCACAGCCTTTCTACCAGGGCAGAAGACCCAACCTGTCTCTGCTGCGGTTAAGCATTACAACTAGGTCTTGTCCGCACTCCCAATGTAACTGAGGAAGATGCAGCACACTGACAAGCTTATCTCCCTGCTCTCACCTTCTATTGGCATGATGTATTAATGAATACAGAGCTCCATTCAATTGTGTTTTATATCTGCCTGGAGTTCATCTTTAAACCAAACAATTCTTTTCAAGGTAAATTAGGTTTCAAAACTGGGGGACTGAAAACAAGTCACAATAAAACTGTGCAGGCATCTCCCTGGCCTCTAACCTATAATTAAAGTAGAATTAAAGTCTCTTTTTTTTTTTTCGCTTGCTCTCGGCTGCAGACCACATCTTCCCGGACGGCCATGCAGGAGGATGTGTGTGCAGGCGCATGCACAGTCTATATCACTGGAGGGGAGAGACAGTGGAAGTGAATGCACGCAGCTGGGAGCGTGCACGCCAGACAGACTCTGTGGAGCACAGGAAGAAAGAGGTGTCTGCACTGGAGGCAATGCTGAAAACTAATGGAAGATGTTCAGATCAAGAGGCATCACTTAGGCCCCATTCACATGTAGCGATTTATTGTGCGATTTCCGCCGCGATATCGCAAATTTTTGCCGTGCGATATCGCGAGAAGTCGCCGACTAATGCTATTCAATGGAGCTGTCTTAGCTCCATGTCGCTCGTCGCTGTCGCAAGTCGCTTCTACAGGACCCTTTTTTCGGTGGATTTTGCTTTTTTCTAATGAAGCCCGACGGAGAAGGTCGCGCTATCGTCGCTGGAACGTCGCGCTATCCCGGCCGCTGCAAAAGGTATGTCGCTACGTGTGAATGGGGCCTTAAGTTAAGTCCTTACAGCAGCATTGGTGGGGTCAGACACAAAAGAAACAAAAAACAAGAGTTTAATGTCACTTTAACCTGAATCTAATATTTAATCTTGCCTTCATCCACTACTTGACATAAACTCCCCACTAATACCTAAATCCAACTCTTAAGTTGGCCATATACCTATCGATTTTATTTTTTTTCTATCAGCCAATGGTCAGATGGAAAAGTGTAACAGATTACTCCATCTACGATTAACTGCGTGGATGGAGGAATCTCCCACTGGGCCAAGCTTCAGTATCTTGCTAGTCGGCCCCGCTGGCTCTCAAAACACCTGAACAATGACTGCATCCAATCAGATTGTTCAGATATTTTGAGAGTCAGCCGGGCCGACTACCAAGATACTGCAGCTTGGCCCAGTGGGAGATTCCTCCATCCACAGTTTAGTGTAGATAGAGGAATCTGTTGCACTTTTTCCAACTGACCATAGGCTGATAGAAAAAAATCTATAGAAAATCTATAGGTGTATGGCCAGCTTTAACCTGGCCCTAATCCGTAACCATAACCGTACCCCTAACCTTACAGTAAACCTGTACTGTGCCATTCTGGAGCCTGTACTTTCTTCACTGTGCTACCTGCCATTCCATTTTCCACTGGACCTGGATAATAGCCTACCTAATGGCTCTTTCTTCTGCCTCCCCACAATGCAGTGGTACAGTAACTGCCTGAGCACAGTCATCCATCATGAGAACAAGTACCCCCATTGGAAGTGAACTCAAAGTTGTGGCTATTCCCTCACGTTCAGTACCATTGACAATGGTTACCGGGACAAGAAGGCATGGTGAATCTCCCCAGCAGGGACAATGACATTAATAAAAACTTGGCAGAAGTTCTAACCCTTCCACACTCCACAACTACGAAAATAAAAAGTTTTGGCTTTGTTTACACTTTAAAGCCTAACTCCAGGAATAGTTTTTTTCAATGGAAACCTACATTGTTCCAGCTTGGCTTGATGTAAGTATCCAAATCTGATGGGCCATAGGGGATTTAGTAGTCTATGCTGCATGGACCCCCAAAATGCATTTGCTATTCTACTCAATTGTCCCCTGACCTAGTGGAATAAAGTTGTATCTGAACGATTTTACTTGGTGTGGCGCTTCAATTCCTTCATCTATATTCAGGTATAGCTTTGATGTTCTGGCTGTGGCTCCAGCGGCTTCCTCTCTGCACATTAAGCAGAGGAAGATGCTGACTTGGCACCGACAACAAAGAGCATAATTTTGTAATGAATACAAGGCTTTATTTGAATCAATGAGGTAAAGATCATGATGCCATCAGTTCCCCCTCTCCAGCTTGTTCAGTCAAAGAATACCTTATATTAAAGTAAATCCGTGTGCATATGTCACTGGAGCCACACTGTGAAGATTATGGCTATCGCTCCATGTAGCTCAGACAGATACAGCATCTCTAGTGGCCCCATGGATATCAGATATGGATACTTACATTGAGCCAAGCTGGACCAGGGTAAGTTTCCATAAAAGCTCACAGCAACCTCAGGAGAGAAAAAGCGCAGCACCAAAATCTGAGTTTTCTTTTTAGTATTACACGTGTTGTCTTTAATAAGATCTGTTGGGAAACTATCCTATTAACATAATGCAGGTGCCAGCACCCAAAAATATGAATCAGCCTATGATGTAACTAAATCACATGCAGGCTATAAGTCCCTATATATACCCACCATGTGAAATCCCTAAAGTCATCATTAGCACCCTTACTCTGCAATTTTAAGGGGAACAAGAAAGTCTGTAATTACTAATACCGTAAAGGTAGCTGTGGTTACTGACTTATAGTGGTTACTGGTTTCTGATTGAACTTCTGTATTTTTAAACCTTGCAGATTAACAGTTTTTTACAATGATAGAGAAATGTGTGTAGCGCTCACCCCCGAAGGAGCCGCTGAATATTGCAATAGGTTCTCCTACCTGTTGGTTCCAGCATACCCAACTGTCCTGTATTTTATTGGGCAGTCCCTGTTCTGGAACGATATCCATCTGTCCTTAGCATTAGAATTATAGATAACATTGACTGAATTATGTACCTTAATCAGTCATTATTCACTGCTAAGGGCAGAATCTGTAGCCACGATCATATCAAACATCAAAACAGATTAGTGACACTTACTAATGCATATCTGTTATAAAATAGAAACAAATAGAAACAATAGAAACAAAAACAAAAAAGAAAAAAAAATGAGCTAAAACCAAATTGATTCTTATCATCAAATAGTGCTTGAGTAAACATCCCCTTTAGGATGAATCATTGTCTCTTTGTTAAAAAACATATTTGGGGAAAATTTTACAAATTGTAAGCTGACACCTAAACTTTTAAATGGCTATTTATTTCCTTCCAATGACAAACCATTAAACACTGGATGACTAATACTCATGAGCCAACTGTGGTTTTCGAGAACAGACTTCATTAGTTTCAGTTAACAGCCTATACTATAATATTTAATAGAACACATCAACCAACTGGCAAAGTTCTTTCATTCTTGCCCTATAAACAATACAACTTAATACATTTTCTCCTCTCAACTGGAACTTTGATTACTTCACCTCTCATTGGTTTTGAATATACCGTACGTCTCTCAGATACCATCTGCTACATTTTTGCAATCTTCAAGTGCTTGGAATCATTTGCTGCAATTAATTATCTGACACGCAGTTGAAAGGAATACGGTCACAAATTTTTCACCTGGCTGGTTCATTTCTGCAGCAATAATAACTTTATGTGCTCTACAACAGCAGGTCTATTGATAAACTCTGGTCCTCAGGACTTCCTTACTGGGAATGTTTTAGCTTTCTTATATAACTTACAGGTAAAATTAGTGATTAGCACTAAGAACTTCTGGCTGCATTCAAATTAAAAATAGTATGTGTTGACATACAGTAAAACATGAATATGAATTTGAAGCTCAAATCCGGACAGAAACATAATTAATTTACATAAACACCTGGATAACCATAAAGGATATAAATCTACTTTCTGTGCACCAAATGTCTTTGCAAACCCATTGTCTATGCAGAGAGCAGAGATGTGGGGGGACCCAGCTCCACTACAGGTTGCCAGCAGAAAACTCAGGCAGATACAAGTAGTGATGGGCCGAACAAGCCTGAATTTGAACTTTAGAACATCCAAAAAGTTCAAATCCGAACTCGAACTCAATGCAAGTCTATGGGGGTAGAACTTTCAAATTCCCGAAATGCCCGATAATTAAAAACAGGCAGCGACGCCTGTTAACATACAAGCGATCCGCCGGCTCTACAGTATGGGGTAACGATCGGTGCCCCCTCTCCGTGTTCCCCCCGCCGTTGTCCCGCTGATCCCGGGATCAGCATAGCGCCTGTGTCACAGGGGATCAGAGGGAGGTCGGTACACGAGCTCCCTCCGGTCCCCTCTCTTCTGCAAGAATGCGGAAGTGTTGTATATTACATCACTTCCGCATTCTTGTGTCACTCTCCAGCTTCAGAAGCTGATGGAGCAGATCTCTGCTTCATCAGCTTCTTTTGGGGGGGTCCTAGGTGACATTAGGGGTCTTGGAGACCCCTGATGTCTCCATAAAGAGGACCTGTCACATATTTTGCTATCACATAGGGGGGTTTTATTAGCCCCCTATGTGATAGCAATAAAGTTTAGATGAAAAAAAATAGGAAAAAAATTAAAGTTCCCGGCCCAAATTTTTTTTAAAGTTACACATAAAAAAACAATTTTTTAAAAAAAAGTCCCCACCCATACACACACGCAAACATGCGTCGGGGGGGCGCATACGCCCAAAAAAGACGATTGCGCCCATTACGCGTACATGTTACATATCGCCGCGAACGTCGGAGCGAGAGCAATAATTCTAGGGCCATCAATCACTATCACTAAACTGATGAGCGGTAAAAGCTTTAAAGTGTCGCCTATGACCAATTTTGGCTATGGTAGTTTTCTGCAATTTCGCAGGTGCGCGCAATTTTAAAGCTTGACATGTTTGGTGTCTATTTACCCGACGTGACCCCGTCTTTTATATTTTACCAAAAAACTGGGTAATAATAAATGTTTCCTAACATAACGTTAAAAAAAACGGGTTTTTTTTCAAAATTTTCAGTAATTTTTCCTAATTATAGTAAAAAATAAAACCCGTAGTGGTGATTAAATACCACCAAAAGAAAGCTCTATGTGTCCCCAAAACATGGTATAAAATGAATTTCAGTACAGCGTTGCATGACGGAATAAACGTCAGTACCACAGCACTGAATACTGAAAAATGGCCTGGCCAGGAAGGGGGTCTGAACACCTGGTCTTCAAGCAGTTAACATTGCTTAAAGGGTAACAATAAAAAAGAAAAATTCCTTTAAATATTGTGCCTGGGGTTCCCCTTACACTGCCTGTGGCACATTTGTACGATGTATAGAACCTGCTTCAGCAAAACTGACATTTGTAAAGAAGAAAAAATACATTTGTTAGGAGGGACACCATTAAAAAAAAAAAACAAAAAAAAAATGTGGGGTTCCCCCCAAAAGTCAAACTAGACCCTTAAGGTCTGGTAGGAATTTTAGGAGGGACCCCATGTAAAAAAAAAATGTAAAAAGTGTGTGGGGGTCCCCCTTAAAGTCATACCAGGCCCTTAAGGTCTGGTAGGAATTGTAAGGAGGAACCCCACCCCCAGAAATGGGGAGGGGGGGGAAATGTGAGATCCCCCCTAAAACTCCATACCAGACCCATGATTCGAGCACAGGCCTGGCAGGGCCGGAGAGAGGGGGAACAAGAAAACGGCCCTACCTCCCTCCCATACCATGCCACATGCCCCCGGCACTGGGTCGCCCCTGGAAAAGCACCTCGTCCCCGTGCCGATTTTCAGGCCTAAAATGTGGATTATAACATTTAAAAACAAAAATGAAAAAAAAAGGCGGTTGTCTTTAACCTCCCTGGCGGTGTGATTATTCAGGATTCTAGCATCCCAAAGCGGTACATTGTTTTTCATGGAAATTTGTAGTTTTATTTTGTAGGCCCGTAATTCTTAGTAAATCTTAGGAATAACTCACCTAAATCTGTCCAAACAAGAGTCCAGTAGACATCCCGGGTATGATAAAGTTTGAAACACGAAATTAAAAAATTATAATATAATAATAAAAAAATATGGTCCAGTAAAAGTGACTTTCAGTGTCTGATGACGAATTTCCCAACGAATCGCTATCGCTCAATTCTGCAAGTGTTTCTAATTTACTATCGCTGTTTTCGACCTGGTCTAAAACTGCTTTTGACCTAAAGGGACGCTTTTTTGATGCCATGGACGTTCACAAGTTTCCAGGCAGAAAGAACAGTAAAAGTGCAGGCAGGGCACTGGACAAAGCTTTAGGGACAAAATTGATGTGAAATAGTTTTGTTTTTTTTGTGAAACATTCTGTTTATTCAATTTTTGCATGTAATTACATTACAACAGTCCTCCTACAGCAGTAGGGGCGCATACTTATTTGCTAACAGGTATAACCTACACATACTCCACCTGCACTTCCTATGCCACCTCCAGCCCCGGGGCTGAGCATATTCCCACAATATAATATAAATCTAATGGCATGCCATAGTGTCCGACCCTGTCAATGGAATGAGTGCCGCCAGGCCTTAGCCTTTCAGAACTCAGTCCGGTGGGCACCAACAGGGCAACCTGTGGCGATGTGAAATAGTTTGATTGTAATTATAGCAGATTGCATTGTATTCTGTGTAAATGTCATGTTTTCACTTTTCAATTTCCCACCGGCTCCGCCCCCCGCTGTGACGCCCGAAAACGAAACTAAAACTCAGATGCCGGCATCGGCCGG